>NW_028257440.1:0-177869 GCF_982258835.1 Parasteatoda tepidariorum
ACAAGAAAATTCAAAGACATTTTTCTATGTTAACTAACGGCACGGTATCGGACCTTAATATTGACCTATAATTTTTAAATTGGACCACGTATTATATTACAGGGTAATAGTGTACCCTACCACAGGAAATACTTATAGGTCATTTAGGGGGTACACAGCGTGACCCTAAATTTTACTATGTTTGCCTATGCGAAATAGAGTGTTCTGAGATGCTTAAAATGAAGAAATAAGCATTCTAAAATGCTTTAAAAATTCAAAGACATCTTTCAATGGTTAACTAACGCAAGGCGCAATATCAGACCTTAATATTCACCCATAATATTTAACTTGAACCAGGTATTATATCACAGGGTAATAGTGTACCCTACCACAGGAAATAATTATAGGTCAATTAGGGGGTACACTATGTATATTTTAAATAGTGCATTAAAACAAGGAAATTCGAAGACACTTTTCTATGTTAACTAACGGCACGGTATCGGACCTTAATATTGACCTATAATTTTTAAATTGGACCATGTATTATATTACAGGGTTATAGTGTACCCTACCACAGGAAATAATTATAGGTCAATTAGGGGGTACACAGAGTGACCCTAAAGTTTACTATGTATGCCTATGCGAAATAAAGTGTTCTGAGAAGCTTAAAATGAGGAAATAAGCGTTCTAAAATGCTTTAAAAATTCAAAGACATTTTTCTATGTTAACTAACGGCACGGTATCGGACCTTAATATTGACCTATAATTTTTAAATTGGACCACGTATTATATTACAGGGTAATAGTGTACCCTACCACAGGAAATAATTATAGGTCATTTAGGGGATACACAGCGTGACCCTAAATTTTACTATGTATGCCTATGCGAAATAGAGTGTTCTGAGATGCTTAAAATGAAGAAATAAGCGTTCTAAAATGCTTTAAAAATTCAAAGACATCTTTCAATGGTTAACTAACGCTAGGCGCAATATCAGACCTTAATATTGACCCATAATATTTAAATTGGACCAGGTATTATATTACAGGGTAATAGTGTACCCTGCCACAGGAAATAATTATAGGTCAATTAGGGGGTACACTATGTATATTTTAAATAGTGTATTAAAACAAGGAAATACGAAGACACATTTCTATGTTAACTAACGGCCCGGTATCGGACCTTAATATTGACCTATAATTTTTAAATTGGACCACGTATTATATTACAGGGTTATGGTGTATCCTACCACAGGAAATAATTATAGGTCAATTAGGGGGTACACAGCGTGACCCTAAAGTTTACTATGTATGCCTATGCGAAATAAAGTGTTCTGAGAAGCTTAAAATGAAGAAATAAGCGTTCTAAAATGCTTTAAAAATTCAAAGACATCTTTCAATGGTTAACTAACGCTAGGCGCAATATCAGACCTTAATATTGACCCATAATATTTAAATTGGACCAGGTATTATATTACAGGGTAATAGTGTACCCTGCCACAGGATATAATTATAGGTCAATTAGGGGGTACACTATGTATATTTTAAATAGTGCATTAAAACAAGGAAATACGAAGACACTTTTCTATGTTAACTAACGGCACGGTATCGGATCTTAATATTGACCTATAATTTTTAAAATGGACCACGTATTATATCACAGGGTAATAGTGTACCCTACCACAGGAAATAATTATAGGTCAATTAGGGGGTACACAGCGTGACCCTAAAGTTTACTATGTATGCCTATGCGAAATAGAGTGTTCTGAGAAGCTTAAAATGAAGAAATAAGCGTTCTAAAATGCTTTAAAAATTCAAAGACATCTTTCAATGGTTAACTAACGCTAGGCGCAATATCAGACCTTAATATTGACCCATAATATTTAAATTGGACCAGGTATTATATTACAGGGTAATAGTGTACCCTACCACAAGAAATAATTATAGGTCAATTAGGGGGTACACTATGTATATTTTAAATAGTGCATTAAAACAAGGAAATACGAAGACTCTTTTCTATGTTAACTAACGGCACGGTATCGGACCTTAATATTGACCTATACTTTTTAAATTGGACCTCGTATTATATTACAGGGTAATAGTGTACCCTAAGACAGGAAATAATTATAGGTCAATTAGGGGGTACACAGCGTGACCCTAAAGTTTACTATGTATGCCTATGCGAAATAGAGTGTTCTGAGAAGCTTAAAATGAAGAAATAAGTGTTCTAAAATGCTTTAAAAACTCAAAGACATCTTTCAATGGTTAACTAACGCAAGGCGCGATATCAGACCTTAATATGGAACCATAATATTTAAATTGGACCAGGAATTATATTACAGGGTAATAGTGTACCCTACCACAGGAATTAAATATAGGTCAATTAGGGGGTACACTATGTGTATTTTAAATAGTACATTAAAACAAGGAAATTCGAAGACTCTTTTCTATGTTAACTAACGGCACGGTATCGGACCTTAATATTGACCTAAAATTTTTTAATTGGACCACGTATTATATTACAGGGTGATAGTGTACCCTACCACAGAAAATAATTATAGGTCAATTAGGGGGTACACAGCGGGACCCTAAAGTTTACTATGTATGCCTATGCGAAATAAAGTGTTCTGAGAAGCTTAAAATGAGGAAATAAACGTTCTAAAATGCTTTAAAAATTCAAAGACACTTTTCTATGTTAATAAACGGCACGGTATCGGACCTTAATATTGACCTATAATTTTTAAATTGGACCACGTATTGTATTACATGGTAATAGTGTACCCTACCACAGGAAATAATTATAGGTCAATTAGGGGGTACACAGCGTGACCCTAAAGTTTACTATGTATGCCTATGCGAAATAGAGTGTTCTGAGAAGCTTAAAATGAAGAAATAAGCGTTCTAAAATGCTTTAAAAATTCAAAGACATCTTTCAATGGTTAACTAACGCAAGGCGCGATATCAGACCTTAAGATGGAACCATAATATTTAAATTGGACCAGGTATTATATTACAGGGTAATAGTGTACCCTACAACAGGAAATAATTATAGGTCAATTAGGGGGTACTCTATGTATATTTTAAATAGTGCATTAAAACAAGGAAATTCGAAGACTCTTTTCTATGTTAACTAACGGTAGGGTATCGGACCTTAATATTGACCTAAAATTTTTAAATTGGAAAACGTATTATATTACAGGGTGATAGTGTACCCTACCACAGAAAATAATTATAGGTCAATTAGGGGGAACACAGCGTGACCCTAAAGTTTACTATGTATGCCTATGCGAAATAAAGTGTTCTGAGAAGCTTACAATGAAGAAATAAGCGTTCTAAAATGCTTTAAAAATTCAAAGACATCTTTCAATGGTTAACTAACGCAAGGCGTGATATCAGACCTTAATATAGAACCATAATATTTAAATTGGACCAGGTATTATATTACAGGGTAATAGTGTACCCTACAACAGGAAATAATTATAGGTCAATTAGGGGGTACACTAAGTATATTTTAAATAGTGCATTAAAACAAGGAAATTCGAAGACACTTTTCTATGTTAACTAACGGCACGGTATCGGACCTTAATATTGACCTATAATTTTTAAATTGGACCACGTATTATATTTCCGGGTAATAGTGTACCCTACCACAGGAAATAATTATAGGTCATTTAGGGGGTACACAGCGTGACCCTAAAGTTTACTATGTATGCCTATGCGAAATAGAGTGTTCTGAGAAGCTTAAAATTAAGAAATAAGCGTTCTAAAATGCTTTAAAAATTCAAAGACATCTTTCAATGGTTAACTAACGCAAGGCGCGATATCAGACCTTAATATGGAACCATAATATTTAAATTGGAACAGGTATTATATTAGAGGGTAAAAGTGTGCCCTACAACAGGAAATAATTATAGGTCAATTAGGGGGTACACTATGTATATTTTAAATAGTGCATTAAAACAAGGAAATTCGAAGACTCTTTTCTATGTTAGCTAACGGTAGGGTATCGGACCTTAATATTGACCTAAAATTTTTAAATTGGACCACGTATTATATTACAGTGTGATAGTGTACCCTACCACAGAAAATAATTATAGGTCAATTAGGGGGTACTCAGCGTGACCCTAAAGTTTATTATGTATGCCTATGCGAAATAAAGTGTTCTGAGAAGCTTAAAATGAAGAAATAAGCGTTCTAAAATGCTTTAAAAATTCAAACACATCTTTCAATGGTTACCTAACGCAAGGCGCAATATCAGACCTTAATATTGACCCATAATATTTAAATTGGACCAGGTATTATATTACAGGGTAATAGTGTACCCTACCACAGGAAATAATTATAGGTCAATTAGGGGGTACACAGCGTGACCCTAAAGTTTACTATGTATGCCTAAGCGAAATAAAGTGTTCTGAGAAGCTTAAAATGAAGAAATAAGCGTTCTAAAATGCTTTAAAAATTCAAAGACATCTTTCAATGGTTAACTAACGCAAGGCGCAAAATCAGACCTTAATATTGACCCATATTATTTAAATTGGACCAGGTAGTATATTACAGGGTAATAGTGTACCCTACAGCAGGAAATAATTATAGGTCAATTAGGGGTACACTATGTATATTTTAAATAGTGCATTAAAACAAGGGAATTCGAAGACAATTTTCTATGTTAACTAACGGCACGGTATCGGACCTTAATATTAACCTATAATTTTTAAATTAGACCACGTATTATATTACAGGGTAATAGTGTACCCTACCACAGGAAATAATTATAGGTCAATTAGGGGGTACACAGCGTGAACAAAAAGTTTACTATGTATGCCTATGCGAAATAGAGTGTTCTGAGAAAGTTAAAATGAAGAAATAAGCGTTCTAAAATGCTTTAAAAATTCAAAGACATCTTTCAATGGTTAACTAACGCAAGGCGCGATATCAGACCTTAATATGGAACCATAATATTTAAATTGGACCAGGTATTATATTACAGGGTAATAGTGTACCCTACAACAGGAAATAATTATAGGTCAATTAGGGGGTACACTATGTATATTTTAAATAGTGCATTAAAACAAAGAAATACGAAGATACTTTTCTATGTTAACTAACGGCACGGTATCGGACCTTAATATTGACCTATAATTTTCTAAATTGGACCACGAATTATATTACAGGGTAATAGTGTACCCTACCACAGGAAATAATTATAGGTTAATTAGGGGGTACACAGCGTGACCCTAAAGTTTACTATGTATGCCTATGCGAAATAAAGTGTTCTGAGAAGCTTAAAATGAGGAAATAAACGTTCTAAAATGCTTTAAAAATTCAAAGACACTTTTCTATGTTAATTAACGGCACGGTATCGGACCTTAATATTGACCTATAATTTTTAAATTGGACCACGTATTATATTACAGGGTAATAGTGTACCCTACCACAGGAAATAATTATAGGTCAATTAGGGGGTACACAGCGTGAACCTAAAGTTTACTATGTATGCCTATGCGAAATAGCGTGTTCTGAGAAGCTTAAAATGAAGAAATAAGCGTTCTAAAATGCTTTAAAAATTCAAAGACATCTTTCAATGGTTAACTAACGCAAGGCGCGATATCAGACCTTAATATTGACCCATAATATTTAAATTGGACCAGGTATTATATTACAGGGTAATAGTGTACCCTACCACAGGAAATAATTATAGGTCAATTAGGGGGTACACTATGTATATTTTAAATAGTGCATTAAAACAGGGAAATACGAAGACACTTTTCTATGTTAACTAACGGCACGGTATCGGACCTTAATATTGACCTATAATTTTTAAATTGCTCCACGTATTATATTACAGGGTGATAGTGTACCCTAAAACAGAAAATAATTATAGGTCAATTAGGGGGTACACAGCGGGACCCTAAAGTTTACTATGTATGCCTATGCGAAATAAAGTGTTCTGAGAAGCTTAAAATGAAGAAATAAGCGTTCTAAAATGCTTTAAAAATTCAAAGACATCTTTCAATGGTTAACTAACGCAAGGCGAAAAATCAGACCTTAATATTGACTAATAATATTTAAATTGGGCCAGGTATTATATTACAGGGTAATAGTGTACCCTACCACAGGAAATAATTATAGGTCAATTAGGGGGTACACTATGTATATTTTAAATAGTGCATTAAAACAAGGAAATACGAAGACACTTTTCTATGTTAACTAACGGCACGGTATCGGGCTTTAATATTGACCTATAATTTTTAAATTGGACCACGTATTATATTACAGGGTAATAGTGTACCCTACCACAGGAAATAATTATAGGTCATTTAGGGGGTACACAGCATGACCCTAAAGTTTATTATGTATGCCTATGCGAAATAAAGTGTTCTGAGAAGCTTAAAATGAGGAAATAAACGTTCTAAAATGCTTTAAAAATTCAAAGACACTTTTCTATGTTAATAAACGGCACGGTATCGGACCTTAATATTGACCTATAATTTTTAAATTGGACCACGAATTGTATTACAGGGTAATAGTGTACCCTACCACAGGAAATAATTATAGGTCAATTAGGGGGTACACAGCGTGACCCTAAAGTTTACTATGTATGCCTATGCGAAATAGAGTGTTCTGAGAAGCTTAAAATGAAGAAATAAGCGTTCTAAAATGCTTTAAAAATTCAAAGACATCTTTCAATGGTTAACTAACGCAAGGCGCGATATCAGACCTTAATATGGAACCATAATATTTAAATTGGACCAGGTATTATATTACAGGGTAATAGTGTACCCTACAACAGGAAATAATTATAGGTCAATTAGGGGGTACTCTATGTATATTTTAAATAGTGCATTAAAACAAGGAAATTCGAAGACTCTTTTCTATGTTAACTAACGGTAGGGTATCGGACCTTAATATTGACCTAAAATTTTTAAATTGGAAAACGTATTATATTACAGGGTGATAGTGTACCCTACCACAGAAAATAATTATAGGTCAATTAGGGGGTACACAGCGTGACCCTAAAGTTTACTATGTATGCCTATGTGAAATAAAGTGTTCTGAGAAGCTTACAATGAAGAAATAAGCGTTCTAAAATGCTTTAAAAATTCAAAGACATCTTTCAATGGTTAACTAACGCAAGGCGTGATATCAGACCTTAATATAGAACCATAATATTTAAATTGGACCAGGTATTATATTACAGGGTAATAGTGTACCCTACAACAGGAAATAATTATAGGTCAATTAGGGGGTACACTATGTATATTTTAAATAGTGCATTAAAACAAGGAAATTCGAAGACACTTTTCTATGTTAACTAACGGCACGGTATCGGACCTTAATATTGACCTATAATTTTTAAATTGGACCACGTATTATATTTCCGGGTAATAGTGTACCCTACCACAGGAAATAATTATAGGTCATTTAGGGGGTACACAGCGTGACCCTAAATTTTACTATGTATGCCTATGCGAAATAGAGTGTTCTGAGAAGCTTAAAATTAAGAAATAAGCGTTCTAAAATGCTTTAAAAATTCAAAGACATCTTTCAATGGTTAACTAACGCAAGGCGCGATATCAGACCTTAATATGGAACCATAATATTTAAATTGGACCAGGTATTATATTACAGGGTAAAAGTGTGCCCTACAACAGGAAATAATTATAGGTCAATTAGGGGGTACGCAGCGTGACCCTAAAGTTTACTATGTATGCCTATGCGAAATAAAGTGTTCTGAGAAGCTTAAAAGGAGGAAATAAGCGTTCTAAAATGCTTTAAAAATTCAAAGACATTTTTCAATGTTTACTAACGGCACGGTATCGGACCTTAATATTGACCTATAATTTTTAAATTGGACCACGTATTATATTACAGGGTAATAGTGTACCCTACCACAGGAAATAATTATAGGCCATTTAGGGGGTACACAGCGTGACCCCAAAGTTTACTATGTATGCCTATGCGAAATAGAGGGTTCTGAGAAGCTTACAATGAAGAAATAAGCGTTCTAAAATGCTTTAAAAATTCAAAGACATCTTTCAATGGTTAACTAACGCAAGGCGTGATATCAGACCTTAATATAGAACCATAATATTTAAATTGGACCAGGTATTATATTACAGGGTAATAGTGTACCCTACAACAGGAAATAATTATAGGTCAATTAGGGGGTACACTATGTATATTTTAAATAGTGCATTAAAACAAGGAAATTCGAAGACTCTTTTCTATGTTAGCTAACGGTAGGGTATCGGACCTTAATATTGACCTAAAATTTTTAAATTGGACCACGTATTATATTACAGTGTGATAGTGTACCCTACCACAGAAAATAATTATAGGTGAATTAGGGGGTACTCAGCGTGACCCTAAAGTTTACTATGTATGCCTATGCGAAATAAAGTGTTCTGAGAAGCTTAAAATGAAGAAATAAGCGTTCTAAAATGCTTTAAAAATTCAAAGACATCTTTCAATGGTTACCTAACGCAAGGCGCAATATCAGACCTTAATATTGACCCATAATATTTAAATTGGACCAGGTATTATATTACAGGGTAATAGTGTACCCTACCACAGGAAATAATTATAGGTCAATTAGGGGGTACGCAGCGTGACCCTAAAGTTTACTATGTATGCCTATGCGAAATAAAGTGTTCTGAGAAGCTTAAAAGGAGGAAATAAGCGTTCTAAAATGCTTTAAAAATTCAAAGACATTTTTCAATGTTTACTAACGGCACGGTATCGGACCTTAATATTGACCTATAATTTTTAAATTGGACCACGTATTATATTACAGGGTAATAGTGTACCCTACCACAGGAAATAATTATAGGCCATTTAGGGGGTACACAGCGTGACCCCAAAGTTTACTATGTATGCCTATGCGAAATAGAGGGTTCTGAGAAGCTTAAAATGAAGAAATAAGCGTTCTAAAATGCTTTAAAAATTCAAAGACATCTTTCAATGGTTAACTAACGCAAGGCACAATATCAGACCTTAATATTGACCCATATTATTTAAATTGGACCAGGTAGTATATTACAGGGTAATAGTGTACCCTACCGCAGGAAATAATTATAGGTCAATTAGGGGGTACACTATGTATATTTTAAATAGTGCATTAAAACAAGGAAATTCGAAGACACTTTTCTATGTTAACTAACGGCACGGTATCGGACCTTAATGTTGACCTATAATTTTTAAATTAGACCACGTATTATATTACAGGGTAATAGTGTACCCTACCACAGGAAATAATTATAGGTCAATTAGGGGGTACACAGCGTGAACCTAAAGTTTACTATGTATGCCTATGCGAAATAGAGTGTTCTGAGAAGCTTAAAATGAAGAAATAAGCGTTCTAAAATGCTTTAAAAATTCAAAGACATCTTTCAATGGTTAACTAACGCAAGGCGCGATATCAGACCTTAATATGGAACCATAATATTTAAATTGGACCAGGTATTATATTACAGGGTAATAGTGTACCCTACAACAGGAAATAATTATAGGTCAATTAGGGGGTACACTATGTATATTTTAAATAGTGCATTAAAACAAGGAAATACGAAGATACTTTTCTATGTTAACTAACGACACGGTATCGGACCTTAATATTGACCTATAATTTTCTAAATTGGACCACGAATTATATTACAGGGTAATAGTGTACCCTACCACAGGAAATAATTATAGGACATTTAGGGGGTACACAGCGTGACCCTAAAGTTTGCTATGTATGCCTATGCGAAATAAAGTGTTCTGAGAAGCTTAAAATGAGGAAATAAGCGTTCTAAAATGCTTTAAAAATTCAAAGACATCTTTCAATGGTTAACTAACGCAAGGCGCGATATCAGACCTTAATATGGAACCATAATATTTAAATTGGACCAGGTATTATATTACAGGGTAAAAGTGTGCCCTACAACAGGAAATAATTATAGGTCAATTAGGGGGTACACTATGTATATTTTAAATAGTGCATTAAAACAAGGAAATTCGAAGACTCTTTTCTATGTTAGCTAACGGTAGGGTATCGGACCTTAATATTGACCTAAAATTTTTAAATTAGACCACGTATTATATTACAGTGTGATAGTGTACCCTACCACAGAAAATAATTATAGGTCAATTAGGGGGTACTCAGCGTGACCCTAAAGTTTACTATGTATGCCTATGCGAAATAAAGTGTTCTGAGAAGCTTAAAATGAAGAAATAAGCGTTCTAAAATGCTTTAAAAATTCAAAGACATCTTTCAATGGTTACCTAACGCAAGGCGCAATATCAGACCTTAATATTGACCCTTAATATTTAAATTGGACCAGGTATTATATTACAGGGTAATAGTGTACCCTACCACAGGAAATAATTATAGGTCAATTAGGGGGTACACAGCGTGACCCTAAAGTTTACTATGTATGCCTATGCGAAATAAAGTGTTCTGAGAAGCTTAAAAGGAGGAAATAAGCGTTCTAAAATGCTTTAAAAATTCAAAGACATTTTTCAATGTTTACTAACGGCACGGTATCGGACCTTAATATTGACCTATAATTTTTAAATTGGACCACGTATTATATTACAGGGTAATAGTGTACCCTACCACAGGAAATAATTATAGGCCATTTAGGGGGTACACAGCGTGACCCCAAAGTTTACTATGTATGCCTATGCGAAATAGAGGGTTCTGAGAAGCTTAAAATGAAGAAATAAGCGTTCTAAAATGCTTTAAAAATTCAAAGACATCTTTCAATGGTTAACTAACGCAAGGCGAAAAATCAGACCTTAATATTGACTAATAATATTTAAATTGGACCAGGTATTATATTACAGGGTAATAGTGTACCCTACCACAGGAAATAATTATAGGTCAATTAGGGGGTACACTATGTATATTTTAAATAGTGCATTAAAACAAGGAAATACGAAGACACTTTTCTATGTTAACTAACGGCACGGTATCGGGCTTTAATATTGACCTATAATTTTTAAATTGGACCACGTATTATATTACAGGGTAATAGTGTACCCTACCACAGGAAATAATTATAGGTCATTTAGGGGGAACACAGCATGACCCTAAAGTTTACTATGTATGCCTATGCGAAATAAAGTGTTCTGAGAAGCTTAAAATGAAGAAATAAGCGTTCTAAAATGCTTTAAAAATTCAAAGACATCTTTCAATGGTTACCTAACGCAAGGCGCAATATCAGACCTTAATATTGACCCATAATATTTAAATTGGACCAGGTATTATATTACAGGGTAATAGTGTACCCTACCACAGGAAATAATTATAGGTCAATTAGGGGGTACACAGCGTGACCCTAAAGTTTACTATGTATGCCTATGCGAAATAAAGTGTTCTGAGAAGCTTAAAAGGAGGAAATAAGCGTTCTAAAATGCTTTAAAAATTCAAAGACATTTTTCAATGTTTACTAACGGCACGGTATCGGACCTTAATATTGACCTATAATTTTTAAATTGGACCACGTATTATATTACAGGGTAATAGTGTACCCTACCACAGGAAATAATTATAGGCCATTTAGGGGGTACACAGCGTGACCCCAAAGTTTACTATGTATGCCTATGCGAAATAGAGGGTTCTGAGAAGCTTAAAATGAAGAAATAAGCGTTCTAAAATGCTTTAAAAATTCAAAGACATCTTTCAATGGTTAACTAACGCAAGGCGAAAAATCAGACCTTAATATTG
The DNA here is from genome assembly GCF_982258835.1 of Parasteatoda tepidariorum. Taxonomy (NCBI): domain Eukaryota; kingdom Metazoa; phylum Arthropoda; class Arachnida; order Araneae; family Theridiidae; genus Parasteatoda; species Parasteatoda tepidariorum. The sequence goes on from NW_028257440.1 coordinate 11,686, forward strand.
ACTAATAATATTTAAATTGGACCAGGTATTATATTACAGGGTAATAGTGTACCCTACCACAGGAAATAATTATAGGTCAATTAGGGGGTACACTATGTATATTTTAAATAGTGCATTAAAACAAGGAAATACGAAGACACTTTTCTATGTTAACTAACGGCACGGTATCGGGCTTTAATATTGACCTATAATTTTTAAATTGGACCACGTATTATATTACAGGGTAATAGTGTACCCTACCACAGGAAATAATTATAGGTCATTTAGGGGGTACACAGCATGACCCTAAAGTTTATTATGTATGCCTATGCGAAATAAAGTGTTCTGAGAAGCTTAAAATGAGGAAATAAACGTTCTAAAATGCTTTAAAAATTCAAAGACACTTTTCTATGTTAATAAACGGCACGGTATCGGACCTTAATATTGACCTATAATTTTTAAATTGGACCACGTATTGTATTACAGGGTAATAGTGTACCCTACCACAGGAAATAATTATAGGTCAATTAGGGGGTACACAGCGTGACCCTAAAGTTTACTATGTATGCCTATGCGAAATATAGTGTTCTGAGAAGCTTAAAATGAAGAAATAAGCGTTCTAAAATGCTTTAAAAATTCAAAGACATCTTTCAATGGTTAACTAACGCAAGGCGCGATATCAGACCTTAATATGGAACCATAATATTTAAATTGGACCAGGTATTATATTACAGGGTAATAGTGTACCCTACAACAGGAAATAATTATAGGTCAATTAGGGGGTACTCTATGTATATTTTAAATAGTGCATTAAAACAAGGAAATTCGAAGACTCTTTTCTATGTTAACTAACGGTAGGGTATCGGACCTTAATATTGACCTAAAATTTTTAAATTGGAAAACGTATTATATTACAGGGTGATAGTGTACCCTACCACTGAAAATAATTATAGGTCAATTAGGGGGTACACAGCGTGACCCTAAAGTTTACTATGTATGCCTATGCGAAATAAAGTGTTCTGAGAAGCTTACAATGAAGAAATAAGCGTTCTAAAATGCTTTAAAAATTCAAAGACATCTTTCAATGGTTAACTAACGCAAGGCGTGATATCAGACCTTAATATAGAACCATAATATTTAAATTGGACCAGGTATTATATTACAGGGTAATAGTGTACCCTACAACAGGAAATAATTATAGGTCAATTAGGGGGTACACTATGTATATTTTAAATAGTGCATTAAAACAAGGAAATTCGAAGACACTTTTCTATGTTAACTAACGGCACGGTATCGGACCTTAATATTGACCTATAATTTTTAAATTGGACCACGTATTATATTTCTGGGTAATAGTGTACCCTACCACAGGAAATAATTATAGGTCATTTAGGGGGTACACAGCGTGACCCTAAAGTTTACTATGTATGCCTATGCGAAATAGAGTGTTCTGAGAAGCTTAAAATTAAGAAATAAGCGTTCTAAAATGCTTTAAAAATTCAAAGACATCTTTCAATGGTTAACTAACGCAAGGCGCGATATCAGACCTTAATATGGAACCATAATATTTAAATTGGACCAGGTATTATATTACAGGGTAAAAGTGTGCCCTACAACAGGAAATAATTATAGGTCAATTAGGGGGTACACTATGTATATTTTAAATAGTGCATTAAAACAAGGAAATTCGAAGACTCTTTTCTATGTTAGCTAACGGTAGGGTATCGGACCTTAATATTGACCTAAAATTTTTAAATTGGACCACGTATTATATTACAGTGTGATAGTGTACCCTACCACAGAAAATAATTATAGGTCAATTAGGGGGTACTCAGCGTGACCCTAAAGTTTACTATGTATGCCTATGCGAAATAAAGTGTTCTGAGAAGCTTAAAATGAAGAAATAAGCGTTCTAAAATGCTTTAAAAATTCAAAGACATCTTTCAATGGTTACCTAACGCAAGGCGCAATATCAGACCTTAATATTGACCCATAATATTTAAATTGGACCAGGTATTATATTACAGGGTAATAGTGTACCCTACCACAGGAAATAATTATAGGTCAATTAGGGGGTACGCAGCGTGACCCTAAAGTTTACTATGTATGCCTATGCGAAATAAAGTGTTCTGAGAAGCTTAAAAGGAGGAAATAAGCGTTCTAAAATGCTTTAAAAATTCAAAGACATTTTTCAATGTTTACTAACGGCACGGTATCGGACCTTAATATTGACCTATAATTTTTAAATTGGACCACGTATTATATTACAGGGTAATAGTGTACCCTACCACAGGAAATAATTATAGGCCATTTAGGGGGTACACAGCGTGACCCCAAAGTTTACTATGTATGCCTATGCGAAATAGAGGGTTCTGAGAAGCTTAAAATGAAGAAATAAGCGTTCTAAAATGCTTTAAAAATTCAAAGACATCTTTCAATGGTTAACTAACGCAAGGCACAATATCAGACCTTAATATTGACCCATATTATTTAAATTGGACCAGGTAGTATATTACAGGGTAATAGTGTACCCTACCGCAGGAAATAATTATAGGTCAATTAGGGGGTACACTATGTATATTTTAAATAGTGCATTAAAACAAGGAAATTCGAAGACACTTTTCTATGTTAACTAACGGCACGGTATCGGACCTTAATGTTGACCTATAATTTTTAAATTAGACCACGTATTATATTACAGGGTAATAGTGTACCCTACCACAGGAAATAATTATAGGTCAATTAGGGGGTACACAGCGTGAACCTAAAGTTTACTATGTATGCCTATGCGAAATAGAGTGTTCTGAGAAGCTTAAAATGAAGAAATAAGCGTTCTAAAATGCTTTAAAAATTCAAAGACATCTTTCAATGGTTAACTAACGCAAGGCGCGATATCAGACCTTAATATGGAACCATAATATTTAAATTGGACCAGGTATTATATTACAGGGTAATAGTGTACCCTACAACAGGAAATAATTATAGGTCAATTAGGGGGTACACTATGTATATTTTAAATAGTGCATTAAAACAAGGAAATACGAAGATACTTTTCTATGTTAACTAACGGCACGGTATCGGACCTTAATATTGACCTATAATTTTTAAATTGGACCACGTATTATATTACAGGGTAATAGTGTACCCTACCACAGGAAATAATTATAGGCCATTTAGGGGGTACACAGCGTGACCCCAAAGTTTACTATGTATGCCTATGCGAAATAGAGGGTTCTGAGAAGCTTAAAATGAAGAAATAAGCGTTCTAAAATGCTTTAAAAATTCAAAGACATCTTTCAATGGTTAACTAACGCAAGGCGAAAAATCAGACCTTAATATTGACTAATAATATTTAAATTGGACCAGGTATTATATTACAGGGTAATAGTGTACCCTACCACAGGAAATAATTATAGGTCAATTAGAGGGTACACTATGTATATTTTAAATAGTGCATTAAAACAAGGAAATACGAAGACACTTTTCTATGTTAACTAACGGCACGGTATCGGGCTTTAATATTGACCTATAATTTTTAAATTGGACCACGTATTATATTACAGGGTAATAGTGTACCCTACCACAGGAAATAATTATAGGTCATTTAGGGGGTACACAGCATGACCCTAAAGTTTATTATGTATGCCTATGCGAAATAAAGTGTTCTGAGAAGCTTAAAATGAGGAAATAAACGTTCTAAAATGCTTTAAAAATTCAAAGACACTTTTCTATGTTAATAAACGGCACGGTATCGGACCTTAATATTGACCTATAATTTTTAAATTGGACCACGTATTGTATTACAGGGTAATAGTGTACCCTACCACAGGAAATAATTATAGGTCAATTAGGGGGTACACAGCGTGACCCTAAAGTTTACTATGTATGCCTATGCGAAATAGAGTGTTCTGAGAAGCTTAAAATGAAGAAATAAGCGTTCTAAAATGCTTTAAAAATTCAAAGACATCTTTCAATGGTTAACTAACGCAAGGCGCGATATCAGACCTTAATATGGAACCATAATATTTAAATTGGACCAGGTATTATATTACAGGGTAATAGTGTACCCTACAACAGGAAATAATTATAGGTCAATTAGGGGGTACTCTATGTATATTTTAAATAGTGCATTAAAACAAGGAAATTCGAAGACTCTTTTCTATGTTAACTAACGGTAGGGTATCGGACCTTAATATTGACCTAAAATTTTTAAATTGGAAAACGTATTATATTACAGGGTGATAGTGTACCCTACCACAGAAAATAATTATAGGTCAATTAGGGGGTACACAGCGTGACCCTAAAGTTTACTATGTATGCCTATGCGAAATAAAGTGTTCTGAGAAGCTTACAATGAAGAAATAAGCGTTCTAAAATGCTTTAAAAATTCAAAGACATCTTTCAATGGTTAACTAACGCAAGGCGTGATATCAGACCTTAATATAGAACCATAATATTTAAATTGGACCAGGTATTATATTACAGGGTAATAGTGTACCCTACAACAGGAAATAATTATAGGTCAATTAGGGGGTACACTATGTATATTTTAAATAGTGCATTAAAACAAGGAAATTCGAAGACACTTTTCTATGTTAACTAACGGCACGGTATCGGACCTTAATATTGACCTATAATTTTTAAATTGGACCACGTATTATATTACAGGGTAATAGTGTACCCTACCACAGGAAATAATTATAGGTCAATTAGGGGGTACACAGCGTGAACCTAAAGTTTACTATGTATGCCTATGCGAAATAGAGTGTTCTGAGAAGCTTAAAATGAAGAAATAAGCGTTCTAAAATGCTTTAAAAATTCAAAGACATCTTTCAATGGTTAACTAACGCAAGGCGCGATATCAGACCTTAATATGGAACCATAATATTTAAATTGGACCAGGTATTATATTACAGGGTAATAGTGTACCCTACAACAGGAAATAATTATAGGTCAATTAGGGGGTACACTATGTATATTTTAAATAGTGCATTAAAACAAGGAAATACGAAGATACTTTTCTATGTTAACTAACGGCACGGTATCGGACCTTAATATTGACCTATAATTTTTAAATTGGACCACGTATTATATTACAGGGTAATAGTGTACCCTACCACAGGAAATAATTATAGGCCATTTAGGGGGTACACAGCGTGACCCCAAAGTTTACTATGTATGCCTATGCGAAATAGAGGGTTCTGAGAAGCTTAAAATGAAGAAATAAGCGTTCTAAAATGCTTTAAAAATTCAAAGACATCTTTCAATGGTTAACTAACGCAAGGCGAAAAATCAGACCTTAATATTGACTAATAATATTTAAATTGGACCAGGTATTATATTACAGGGTAATAGTGTACCCTACCACAGGAAATAATTATAGGTCAATTAGGGGGTACACTATGTATATTTTAAATAGTGCATTAAAACAAGGAAATACGAAGACACTTTTCTATGTTAACTAACGGCACGGTATCGGGCTTTAATATTGACCTATAATTTTTAAATTGGACCACGTATTATATTACAGGGTAATAGTGTACCCTACCACAGGAAATAATTATAGGTCATTTAGGGGGTACACAGCATGACCCTAAAGTTTATTATGTATGCCTATGCGAAATAAAGTGTTCTGAGAAGCTTAAAATGAGGAAATAAACGTTCTAAAATGCTTTAAAAATTCAAAGACACTTTTCTATGTTAATAAACGGCACGGTATCGGACCTTAATATTGACCTATAATTTTTAAATTGGACCACGTATTGTATTACAGGGTAAGACCCTACCACAGGGTACCCTACCACAGGAAATAATTATAGGTCAATTAGGGGGTACACAGCGTGACCCTAAAGTTTACTAAGTATGCCTATGCGAAATAGAGTGTTCTGAGAAGCTTAAAATGAAGAAATAAGCGTTCTAAAATGCTTTAAAAATTCAAAGACATCTTTCAATGGTTAACTAACGCAAGGCGCGATATCAGACCTTAATATGGAACCATAATATTTAAATTGGACCAGGTATTATATTACAGGGTAATAGTGTACCCTACAACAGGAAATAATTATAGGTCAATTAGGGGGTACTCTATGTATATTTTAAATAGTGCATTAAAACAAGGAAATTCGAAGACACTTTTCTATGTTAACTAACGGCACGGTATCGGACCTTAATATTGACCTATAATTTTTAAATTGGACCACGTATTATATTTCCGGGTAATAGTGTACCCTACCACAGGAAATAATTATAGGTCATTTAGGGGGTACACAGCGTGACCCTAAAGTTTACTATGTATGCCTATGCGAAATAGAGTGTTCTGAGAAGCTTAAAATTAAGAAATAAGCGTTCTAAAATGCTTTAAAAATTCAAAGACATCTTTCAATGGTTAACTAACGCAAGGCGCGATATCAGACCTTAATATGGAACCATAATATTTAAATTGGACCAGGTATTATATTACAGGGTAAAAGTGTGCCCTACAACAGGAAATAATTATAGGTCAATTAGGGGGTACACTATGTATATTTTAAATAGTGCATTAAAACAAGGAAATTCGAAGACTCTTTTCTATGTTAGCTAACGGTAGGGTATCGGACCTTAATATTGACCTAAAATTTTTAAATTGGACCACGTACTATATTACAGTGTGATAGTGTACCCTACCACAGAAAATAATTATAGGTCAATTAGGGGGTACTCAGCGTGACCCTAAAGTTTACTATGTATGCCTATGCGAAATAAAGTGTTCTGAGAAGCTTAAAATGAAGAAATAAGCGTTCTAAAATGCTTTAAAAATTCAAAGACATCTTTCAATGGTTACCTAACGCAAGGCGCAATATCAGACCTTAATATTGACCCATAATATTTAAATTGGACCAGGTATTATATTACAGGGTAATAGTGTACCCTACCACAGGAAATAATTATAGGTCAATTAGGGGGTACGCAGCGTGACCCTAAAGTTTACTATGTATGCCTATGCGAAATAAAGTGTTCTGAGAAGCTTAAAAGGAGGAAATAAGCGTTCTAAAATGCTTTAAAAATTCAAAGACATTTTTCAATGTTTACTAACGGCACGGTATCGGACCTTAATATTGACCTATAATTTTTAAATTGGACCACGTATTATATTACAGGGTAATAGTGTACCCTACCACAGGAAATAATTATAGGCCATTTAGGGGGTACACAGCGTGACCCCAAAGTTTACTATGTATGCCTATGCGAAATAGAGGGTTCTGAGAAGCTTAAAATGAAGAAATAAGCGTTCTAAAATGCTTTAAAAATTCAAAGACATCTTTCAATGGTTAACTAACGCAAGGCACAATATCAGACCTTAATATTGACCCATATTATTTAAATTGGACCAGGTAGTATATTACAGGGTAATAGTGTACCCTACCGCAGGAAATAATTATAGGTCAATTAGGGGGTACACTATGTATATTTTAAATAGTGCATTAAAACAAGGAAATTCGAAGACACTTTTCTATGTTAACTAACGGCACGGTATCGGACCTTAATGTTGACCTATAATTTTTAAATTAGACCACGTATTATATTACAGGGTAATAGTGTACCCTACCACAGGAAATAATTATAGGTCAATTAGGGGGTACACAGCGTGAACCTAAAGTTTACTATGTATGCCTATGCGAAATAGAGTGTTCTGAGAAGCTTAAAATGAAGAAATAAGCGTTCTAAAATGCTTTAAAAATTCAAAGACATCTTTCAATGGTTAACTAACGCAAGGCGCGATATCAGACCTTAATATGGAACCATAATATTTAAATTGGACCAGGTATTATATTACAGGGTAATAGTGTACCCTACAACAGGAAATAATTATAGGTCAATTAGGGGGTACACTATGTATATTTTAAATAGTGCATTAAAACAAGGAAATACGAAGATACTTTTCTATGTTAACTAACGGCACGGTATCGGACCTTAATATTGACCTATAATTTTCTAAATTGGACCACGAATTATATTACAGGGTAATAGTGTACCCTACCACAGGAAATAATTATAGGTCATTTAGGGGGTACACAGCGTGACCCTAAAGTTTGCTATGTATGCCTATGCGAAATAAAGTGTTCTGAGAAGCTTAAAATGAGGAAATAAGCGTTCTAAAATGCTTTAAAAATTCAAAGACATCTTTCAATGGTTACCTAACGCAAGGCGCAATATCAGACCTTAATATTGACCCATAATATTTAAATTGGACCAGGTATTATATTACAGGGTAATAGTGTACCCTACCACAGGAAATAATTATAGGTCAATTAGGGGGTACACAGCGTGACCCTAAAGTTTACTATGTATGCCTATGCGAAATAAAGTGTTCTGAGAAGCTTAAAAGGAGGAAATAAGCGTTCTAAAATGCTTTAAAAATTCAAAGACATTTTTCAATGTTTACTAACGGCACGGTATCGGACCTTAATATTGACCTATAATTTTTAAATTGGACCACGTATTATATTACAGGGTAATAGTGTACCCTACCACAGGAAATAATTATAGGCCATTTAGGGGGTACACAGCGTGACCCCAAAGTTTACTATGTATGCCTATGCGAAATAGAGGGTTCTGAGAAGCTTAAAATGAAGAAATAAGCGTTCTAAAATGCTTTAAAAATTCAAAGACATCTTTCAATGGTTAACTAACGCAAGGCACAATATCAGACCTTAATATTGACCCATATTATTTAAATTGGACCAGGTATTATATTACAGGGTAATAGTGTACCCTACCACAGGAAATAATTATAGGTCAATTAGGGGGTACACTATGTATATTTTAAATAGTGCATTAAAACAAGGAAATACGAAGACACTTTTCTATGTTAACTAACGGCACGGTATCGGGCTTTAATATTGACCTATAATTTTTAAATTGGACCACGTATTATATTACAGGGTAATAGTGTACCCTACCACAGGAAATAATTATAGGTCATTTAGGGGGTACACAGCATGACCCTAAAGTTTATTATGTATGCCTATGCGAAATAAAGTGTTCTGAGAAGCTTAAAATGAGGAAATAAACGTTCTAAAATGCTTTAAAAATTCAAAAACCTTTTTCTATGTTAATAAACGGCACGGTATCGGACCTTAATATTGACCTATAATTTTTAAATTGGACCACGTATTGTATTACAGGGTAATAGTGTACCCTACCACAGGAAATAATTATAGGTCAATTAGGGGGTACACAGCGTGACCCTAAAGTTTACTATGTATGCCTATGCGAAATAGAGTGTTCTGAGAAGCTTAAAATGAAGAAATAAGCGTTCTAAAATGCTTTAAAAATTCAAAGACATCTTTCAATGGTTAACTAACGCAAGGCGCGATATCAGACCTTAATATGGAACCATAATATTTAAATTGGACCAGGTATTATATTACAGGGTAATAGTGTACCCTACAACAGGAAATAATTATAGGTCAATTAGGGGGTACTCTATGTATATTTTAAATAGTGCATTAAAACAAGGAAATTCGAAGACTCTTTTCTATGTTAACTAACGGTAGGGTATCGGACCTTAATATTGACCTAAAATTTTTAAATTGGAAAACGTATTATATTACAGGGTGATAGTGTACCCTACCACAGAAAATAATTATAGGTCAATTAGGGGGTACACAGCGTGACCCTAAAGTTTACTATGTATGCCTATGCGAAATAAAGTGTTCTGAGAAGCTTACAATGAAGAAATAAGCGTTCTAAAATGCTTTAAAAATTCAAAGACATCTTTCAATGGTTAACTAACGCAAGGCGTGATATCAGACCTTAATATAGAACCATAATATTTAAATTGGACCAGGTATTATATTACAGGGTAATAGTGTACCCTACAACAGGAAATAATTATAGGTCAATTAGGGGGTACACTATGTATATTTTAAATAGTGCATTAAAACAAGGAAATTCGAAGACACTTTTCTATGTTAACTAACGGCACGGTATCGGACCTTAATATTGACCTATAATTTTTAAATTGGACCACGTATTATATTTCCGGGTAATAGTGTACCCTACCACAGGAAATAATTATAGGTCATTTAGGGGGTACACAGCGTGACCCTAAAGTTTACTATGTATGCCTATGCGAAATAGAGTGTTCTGAGAAGCTTAAAATTAAGAAATAAGCGTTCTAAAATGCTTTAAAAATTCAAAGACATCTTTCAATGGTTAACTAACGCAAGGCGCGATATCAGACCTTAATATGGAACCATAATATTTAAATTGGACCAGGTATTATATTACAGGGTAAAAGTGTGCCCTACAACAGGAAATAATTATAGGTCAATTAGGGGGTACACTATGTATATTTTAAATAGTGCATTAAAACAAGGAAATTCGAAGACTCTTTTCTATGTTAGCTAACGGTAGGGTATCGGACCTTAATATTGACCTAAAATTTTTAAATTGGACCACGTATTATATTACAGTGTGATAGTGTACCCTACCACAGAAAATAATTATAGGTCAATTAGGGGGTACTCAGCGTGACCCTAAAGTTTACTATGTATGCCTATGCGAAATAAAGTGTTCTGAGAAGCTTAAAATGAAGAAATAAGCGTTCTAAAATGCTTTAAAAATTCAAAGACATCTTTCAATGGTTACCTAACCCAAGGCGCAATATCAGACCTTAATATTGACCCATAATATTTAAATTGGACCAGGTATTATATTACAGGGTAATAGTGTACCCTACCACTGGAAATAATTATAGGTCAATTAGGGGGTACGCAGCGTGACCCTAAAGTTTACTATGTATGCCTATGCGAAATAAAGTGTTCTGAGAAGCTTAAAAGGAGGAAATAAGCGTTCTAAAATGCTTTAACAATTCAAAGACATTTTTCAATGTTTACTAACGGCACGGTATCGGACCTTAATATTGACCTATAATTTTTAAATTGGACCACGTATTATATTACAGGGTAATAGTGTACCCTACCACAGGAAATAATTATAGGCCATTTAGGGGGTACACAGCGTGACCCCAAAGTTTACTATGTATGCCTATGCGAAATAGAGGGTTCTGAGAAGCTTAAAATGAAGAAATAAGCGTTCTAAAATGCTTTAAAAATTCAAAGACATCTTTCAATGGTTAACTAACGCAAGGCACAATATCAGACCTTAATATTGACCCATATTATTTAAATTGGACCAGGTAGTATATTACAGGGTAATAGTGTACCCTACCGCAGGAAATAATTATAGGTCAATTAGGGGGTACACTATGTATATTTTAAATAGTGCATTAAAACAAGGAAATTCGAAGACACTTTTCTATGTTAACTAACGGCACGGTATCGGACCTTAATGTTGACCTATAATTTTTAAATTAGACCACGTATTATATTACAGGGTAATAGTGTACCCTACCACAGGAAATAATTATAGGTCAATTAGGGGGTACACAGCGTGAACCTAAAGTTTACTATGTATGCCTATGCGAAATAGAGTGTTCTGAGAAGCTTAAAATGAAGAAATAAGCGTTCTAAAATGCTTTAAAAATTCAAAGACATCTTTCAATGGTTAACTAACGCAAGGCGCGATATCAGACCTTAATATGGAACCATAATATTTAAATTGGACCAGGTATTATATTACAGGGTAATAGTGTACCCTACAACAGGAAATAATTATAGGTCAATTAGGGGGTACACTACGTATATTTTAAATAGTGCATTAAAACAAGGAAATACGAAGATACTTTTCTATGTTAACTAACGGCACGGTATCGGACCTTAATATTGACCTATAATTTTCTAAATTGGACCACGAATTATATTACAGGGTAATAGTGTACCCTACCACAGGAAATAATTATAGGTCATTTAGGGGGTACACAGCGTGACCCTAAAGTTTGCTATGTATGCCTATGCGAAATAAAGTGTTCTGAGAAGCTTAAAATGAGGAAATAAGCGTTCTAAAATGCTTTAAAAATTCAAAGACATCTTTCAATGGTTAACTAACGCAAGGCGCGATATCAGACCTTAATATGGAACCATAATATTTAAATTAGACCAGGTATTATATTACAGGGTAAAAGTGTGCCCTACAACAGGAAATAATTATAGGTCAATTAGGGGGTACACTATGTATATTTTAAATAGTGCATTAAAACAAGGAAATTCGAAGACTCTTTTCTATGTTAGCTAACGGTAGGGTATCGGACCTTAATATTGACCTAAAATTTTTAAATTGGACCACGTATTATATTACAGTGTGATAGTGTACCCTACCACAGAAAATAATTATAGGTCAATTAGGGGGTACTCAGCGTGACCCTAAAGTTTACTATGTATGCCTATGCGAAATAAAGTGTTCTGAGAAGCTTAAAATGAAGAAATAAGCGTTCTAAAATGCTTTAAAAATTCAAAGACATCTTTCAATGGTTACCTAACGCAAGGCGCAATATCAGACCTTAATATTGACCCATAATATTTAAATTGGACCAGGTATTATATTACAAGGTAATAGTGTACCCTACCACAGGAAATAATTATAGGTCAATTAGGGGGTACACAGCGTGACCCTAAAGTTTACTATGTATGCCTATGCGAAATAAAGTGTTCTGAGAAGCTTAAAAGGAGGAAATAAGCGTTCTAAAATGCTTTAAAAATTCAAAGACATTTTTCAATGTTTACTAACGGCACGGTATCGGACCTTAATATTGACCTATAATTTTTAAATTGGACCACGTATTATATTACAGGGTAATAGTGTACCCTACCACAGGAAATAATTATAGGCCATTTAGGGGGTACACAGCGTGACCCCAAAGTTTACTATGTATGCCTATGCGAAATAGAGGGTTCTGAGAAGCTTAAAATGAAGAAATAAGCGTTCTAAAATGCTTTAAAAATTCAAAGACATCTTTCAATGGTTAACTAACGCAAGGCACAATATCAGACCTTAATATTGACCCATATTATTTAAATTGGACCAGGTAGTATATTACAGGGTAATAGTGTACCCTACCGCAGGAAATAATTATAGGTCAATTAGGGGGTACACTATGTATATTTTAAATAGTGCATTAAAACAAGGAAATTCGAAGACACTTTTCTATGTTAACTAACGGCACGGTATCGGACCTTAATATTGACCTATAATTTTTAAATTAGACCACGTATTATATTACAGGGTAATAGTGTACCCTACCACAGGAAATAATTATAGGTCAATTAGGGGGTACACAGCGTGAACCTAAAGTTTACTATGTATGCCTATGCGAAATAGAGTGTTCTGAGAAGCTTAAAATGAAGAAATAAGCGTTCTAAAATGCTTTAAAAATTCAAAGACATCTTTCAATGGTTAACTAACGCAAGGCGCGATATCAGACCTTAATATGGAACCATAATATTTAAATTGGACCAGGTATTATATTACAGGGTAATAGTGTACCCTACAACAGGAAATAATTATAGGTCAATTAGGGGGTACACTATGTATATTTTAAATAGTGCATTAAAACAAGGAAATACGAAGATACTTTTCTATGTTAACTAACGGCACGGTATCGGACCTTAATATTGACCTATAATTTTCTAAATTGGACCACGAATTATATTACAGGGTAATAGTGTACCCTACCACAGGAAATAATTATAGGTCAATTAGGGGGTACACAGCGTGACCCTAAAGTTTACTATGTATGCCTATGCGAAATAAAGTGTTCTGAGAAGCTTAAAATGAGGAAATAAACGTTCTAAAATGCTTTAAAAATTCAAAGACATTTTTCAATGTTAACTAACGGCACGGTATCAGACCTTAATATTGACCCATATTATTTAAATTGGACCAGGTATTATATTACAGGGTAATTGTGTACCCTACCACAGGAAATAATTATAGGTCAATTAGGGGGTACACTATGTATATTTTAAATAGTGCATTAAAACAGGGAAATACGAAGACACTTTTCTATGTTAACTAACGGCACGGTATCGGACCTTAATATTGACCTATAATTTTTAAATTGCTCCACGTATTATATTACAGGGTGATAGTGTACCCTAAAACAGAAAATAATTATAGGTCAATTAGGGGGTACACAGCGGGACCCTAAAGTTTACTATGTATGCCTATGCGAAATAAAGTGTTCTGAGAAGCTTAAAATGAGGAAATAAGCGTTCTAAAATGCTTTAAAAATTCAAAGACATTTTTCAATGTTAACTAACGGCACGGTATCAGACCTTAATATTGACCCATATTATTTAAATTGGACCAGGTATTATATTACAGGGTAATAGTGTACCCTACCACAGGAAATAATGATAGGTCAATTAGGGGGTACACTATGTATATTTTAAATAGTGCATTAAAACAAGGAAATTCGAAGACACTTTTCTATGTTAACTAACGGCACGGTATCGGACCTTAATATTGACCTATAATTTATAAATTGGACCACGTATTATATTACAGGGTTATAGTGTACCCTACCACAGGAAATAATTATAGGTCAATTAGGGGGTACACAGCGTGACCCTAAAGTTTACAATGTATGCCTATGCGAAATAAAGTGTTCTGAGAAGCTTAAAATGAGGAAATAAGCGTTCTAAAATGCTTTAAAAATTCAAAGACATTTTTCTATGTTAACTAACGGCACGGTGTCAGACCTTAATATTGACCTATAATTTTTAAATTGGACCACGTATTATATTACAGGGTAATAGTGTACCCTACCACAGGAAATAAATATATGTCATTTAGGGGGGACACAGCGTGACCCTAAATTTTACTATGTATGCCTATGCGATATAGAGTGTTCTGAGAAGCTTAAAATGAAGAAATAAGCGTTCTAAAATGCTTTAAAAATTCAAAGACATCTTTCAATGGTTAACTAACGCAAGGCGCAATATCAGACCTTAATATTGACCCATAATATTTAAATTTGACCAGGTATTATATTACAGGGTAATAGTGTACCCTACCACAGGAAATAATTATAGGTCAATTAGGGGGTACACTATGTATATTTTAAATAGTGCATTAAAACAAGGAAATACGAAGACACTTTTCTATGTTAACTAACGGCACGGTATCGGACCTTAACATTGACCTATAATTTTTAAATTGGACCACGTATTATATTACAGGGTAATAGTGTACCCTACCACAGGAAATAATTATAGGTCAATTAGGGAGTACACAGCGTGACCCCAAAGTTTATTATGTATGCCTATGCGAAATAGAGTGTTCTGAGAAGCTTAAAATGAAGAAATAGGCGTTCTAAAATGCTTTAAAAATTCAAAGACATCTTTCAATGGTTAACTAACGCAAGGCGCAATATCAGACCTTAATATTGACCCATATTATTTAAATTGGACCAGGTATTATATTACAGGGTAATAGTGTACCCTACCACAGGAAATAATTATAGGTCAATTAGGGGGTACACTATGTATATTTTAAATAGTGCATTAAAACAAGGAAATTCGAAGACACTTTTCTATGTTTACTAACGGCACGGTATCGGACCTTAATATTGACCTATAATTTATAAATTGGACCACGTATTATATTACAGGGTTATAGTGTGCCCTACCACAGGAAATAATTTTAGGTCAATTAGGGGGTACACAGCGTGACCCTAAAGTTTACAATGTATGCCTATGCGAAAAAAAGTGTTCTGAGAAGCTTAAAATGAGGAAATAAGCGTTCTAAAATGCTTTAAAAATTCAAAGACATTTTTCAATGTTAATAACGGCACGGTGTCAGACCTTAATATTGACCTATAATTTTTAAATTGGACCACGTATTATATTACAGGGTAATAGTGTACCCTACCACAGGAAATAAATATATGTCATTTAGGGGGGACACAGCGTGACCCTAAATTTTACTATGTATGCCTATGCGATATAAAGTGTTCTGAGAAGCTTAAAATGAAGAAATAAGCGTTCTAAAATGCTTTAAAAATTCAAAGACATCTTTCAATGGTTAACTAACGCAAGGCGCAATATCAGACCTTAATATTGACCCATATCATTTAAATTGGACCAGGTATTATATTACAGGGTAATAGTGTACCCTACCACAGGAAATAATTATAGGTCAATTAGGGGGTACACTATGTATATTTTAAATAGTGCATTAAAACAAGGAAAAACGAAGACACTTTTCTATGTTAACTAACGGCACGGTATCGGACCTTAATATTGACCTATAATTTTTAAATTGGACCACGTATTATATCACAGGGTGATAGTGTACCCTACCACAGAAAATAATTATAGGTCAATTAGGGGGTACACAGCGTGACCCTAAAGTTTACTATGTATGCCTATGCGAAATAAGGGGTTCTGAGAAGCTTAAAATGAAGAAATAAGCGTTCTATAATGCTTTAAAAATTCAAAGACATCTTTCAATGGTTAACTAACGCAAGGCGCGATATCAGACCTTGATATGGAACCATAATATTTAAATTGGACCAGGTATTATATTACAGGGTAATAGTGTACCCTACAACAGGAAATAATTATAGGTCAATTAGGGGGTACACTATGTATATTTTAAATAGTGCATTAAAACAAGGAAATACGAAGACTCTTTTCTATGTTAACTAACGGTAGGGTATCGGACCTTAATATTGACCTAAAATTTTTAAATTGGACCACGTATTATATTACAGGGTAATAGTGCACCCTACCACAGGAAATAATTATAGGTTAATTAGGGGGTACACAGCGTGACCCCAAAGTTTACTATGTATGCCTATGCGAAATAGAGTGTTCTGAGAAGCTTAAAATGAAGAAATAAGCTTTCTAAAATGCTTTAAAAATTCAAAGACATCTTTCAATGGTTAACTAACGCAAGGCGCAATATCAGACCTTAATATTGACCCATATTATTTAAATTGGACCAGGTATTATATTACAGGGTAATAAAGTACCGTACCACAGGAAATAATGATAGGTCAATTAGGGGGTACACTATGTATATTTTAAATAGTGCATTAAAACAAGGAAATTCGAAGACACTTTTCTATGTTAACTAACGGCACGGTATCGGACCTTAATATTGACCTATAATTTATAAATTGGACCACGTATTATATTACAGGGTTATAGTGTACCCTACCACAGGAAATAATTATAGGTCAATTAGGGGGTACACAGCGTGACCCTAAAGTTTACAATGTATGCCTATGCGAAATAAAGTGTTCTGAGAAGCTTAAAATGAGGAAATAAGCGTTCTAAAATGCTTTAAAAATTCAAAGACATTTTTCTATGTTAACTAACGGCACGGTGTCAGACCTTAATATTGACCTATAATTTTTAAATTGGACCACGTATTATATTACAGGGTAATAGTGTACCCTACCACAGGAAATAAATATATGTCATTTAGGGGGGGCACAGCGTGACCCTAAATTTTACTATGTATGCCTATGCGATATAGAGTGTTCTGAGAAGCTTAAAATGAAGAAATAAGCGTTCTAAAATGCTTTAAAAATTCAAAGACATCTTTCAATGGTTAACTAACGCAAGGCGCAATATCAGACCTTAATATTGACCCATAATATTTAAATTTGACCAGGTATTATATTACAGGGTAATAGTGTACCCTACCACAGGAAATAATTATAGGTCAATTAGGGGGTACACTATGTATATTTTAAATAGTGCATTAAAACAAGGAAATACGAAGACACTTTTCTATGTTAACTAACGGCACGGTATCGGACCTTAACATTGACCTATAATTTTTAAATTGGACCACGTATTATATTACAGGGTAATAGTGTACCCTACCACAGGAAATAATTATAGGTCAATTAGGGAGTACACAGCGTGACCCCAAAGTTTATTATGTATGCCTATGCGAAATAGAGTGTTCTGAGAAGCTTAAAATGAAGAAATAGGCGTTCTAAAATGCTTTAAAAATTCAAAGACATCTTTCAATGGTTAACTAACGCAAGGCGCAATATCAGACCTTAATATTGACCCATATTATTTAAATTGGACCAGGTATTATATTACAGGGTAATAGTGTACCCTACCACAGGAAATAATTATAGGTCAATTAGGGGGTACACTATATATTTTAAATAGTGCATTAAAACAAGGAAATTCGAAGACACTTTTCTATGTTTACTAACGGCACGGTATCGGACCTTAATATTGACCTATAATTTATAAATTGGACCACGTATTATATTACAGGGTTATAGTGTGCCCTACCACAGGAAATAATTTTAGGTCAATTAGGGGGTACACAGCGTGACCCTAAAGTTTACAATGTATGCCTATGCGAAAAAAAGTGTTCTGAGAAGCTTAAAATGAGGAAATAAGCGTTCTAAAATGCTTTAAAAATTCAAAGACATTTTTCAATGTTAATAACGGCACGGTGTCAGACCTTAATATTGACCTATAATTTTTAAATTGGACCACGTATTATATTACAGGGTAATAGTGTACCCTACCACAGGAAATAAATATATGTCATTTAGGGGGGACACAGCGTGACCCTAAATTTTACTATGTATGCCTATGCGATATAAAGTGTTCTGAGAAGCTTAAAATGAAGAAATAAGCGTTCTAAAATGCTTTAAAAATTCAAAGACATCTTTCAATGGTTAACTAACGCAAGGCGCAATATCAGACCTTAATATTGACCCATATCATTTAAATTGGACCAGGTATTATATTACAGGGTAATAGTGTACCCTACCACAGGAAATAATTATAGGTCAATTAGGGGGTACACTATGTATATTTTAAATAGTGCATTAAAACAAGGAAAAACGAAGACACTTTTCTATGTTAACTAACGGCACGGTATCGGACCTTAATATTGACCTATAATTTTTAAATTGGACCACGTATTATATCACAGGGTGATAGTGTACCCTACCACAGAAAATAATTATAGGTCAATTAGGGGATACACAGCGTGACCCTAAAGTTTACTATGTATGCCTATGCGAAATAAGGGGTTCTGAGAAGCTTAAAATGAAGAAATAAGCGTTCTATAATGCTTTAAAAATTCAAAGACATCTTTCAATGGTTAACTAACGCAAGGCGCGATATCAGACCTTAATATGGAACCATAATATTTAAATTGGACCAGGTATTATATTACAGGGTAATAGTGTACCCTACAACAGGAAATAATTATAGGTCAATTAGGGGGTACACTATGTATATTTTAAATAGTGCATTAAAACAAGGAAATACGAAGACTCTTTTCTATGTTAACTAACGGTAGGGTATCGGACCTTAATATTGACCTAAAATTTTTAAATTGGACCACGTATTATATTACAGGGTAATAGTGCACCCTACCACAGGAAATAATTATAGGTTAATTAGGGGGTACACAGCGTGACCCCAAAGTTTACTATGTATGCCTATGCGAAATAGAGTGTTCTGAGAAGCTTAAAATGAAGAAATAAGCTTTCTAAAATGCTTTAAAAATTCAAAGACATCTTTCAATGGTTAACTAACGCAAGGCGCAATATCAGACCTTAATATTGACCCATATTATTTAAATTGGACCAGGTATTATATTACAGGGTAATAAAGTACCGTACCACAGGAAATAATTATAGGTCAATTAGGGGGTACACTATGTATATTTTAAATAGTGCATTAAAACAAGGAAATACGAAGACACTTTTCTATGTTAACTAACGGCACGGTATCGGACCTTAATATTGACATATACTTTTTAAATTGGACCACGTATTATATTACAGGGTTATAGTGTGCCCTACCACAGGAAATAATTATAGGTCAATTAGGGGGTACACAGCGGGACCCTAAAGTTTACAATGTATGCCTATGCGAAATAAAGTGTTCTGAGAAGCTTAAAATGAGGAAATAAGCGTTCTAAAATGCTTTAAAAATTCAAAGACATTTTTCAATGTTAACTAACGGCACGGTATCAGACCTTAATATTGACCCATATTATTTAAATTGGACCAGGTATTATATTACAGGGTAATAGTGTACCCTACCACAGGAAATAATGATAGGTCAATTAGGGGGTACACTATGTATATTTTAAATAGTGCATTAAAACAAGGAAATTCGAAGACACTTTTCTATGTTGACTAACGGCACGGTATCGGACCTTAATATTGACCTATAATTTATAAATTGGACCACGTATTATATTACAGGGTTATAGTGTACCCTACCACAGGAAATAATTATAGGTCAATTAGGGGGTACACAGCGTGACCCTAAAGTTTACAATGTATGCCTATGCGAAATAAAGTGTTCTGAGAAGCTTAAAATGAGGAAATAAGCGTTCTAAAATGCTTTAAAAATTCAAAGACATTTTTCTATGTTAACTAACGGCACGGTATCGGACCTTAATATTGACCTATAATTTTTAAATTGGACCACGTATTATATTACAGGGTAATAGTGTACCCTACCACAGGAAATAATTATAGGTCATTTAGGGGGTACACAGCGTGACCCTAAATTTTACTATGTATGCCTATGCGAAATAGAGTGTTCTGAGATGCTTAAAATGGAGAAATAAGCGTTCTAAAATTCTTTAAAAATTCAAAGACATCTTTCAATGGTTAACTAACGCAAGGCGCAATATCAGACCTTAATATTGACCCATAATATTTAAATTGGACCAGGTATTATATTACAGGGTAATAGTGTACCCTACCACAGGAAATAATAATAGGTCAATTAGGGGGTACACTATGTATATTTTAAATAGTGCATTAAAACAAGGAAATACGAAGACACTTTTCTATGTAAACTAACGGCACGGTATCGGACCTTAATATTGACCTATAATTTTTAAATTGGACCACGTATTATATTACAGGGTTATAGTGTACCCTACCACAGGAAATAATTATAGGTCAATAAGGGGTACGCAGAGTGACCCTAAAGTTTACTATGTATGCCTATGCGAAATAAAGTGTTCTGAGAAGCTTAAAATGAGGAAATAAGCGTTCTAAAATGCTTTAAAAATTCAAAGACATTTTTCTATGTTAACTAACGGCACGGTATCGGACCTTAATATTGACCTATAATTTTTAAATTGGACCACCTATTATATTACAGGGTAATAGTGTACCCTACCACAGGAAATAATTATATGTCAATTAGGGGGTACACAGCGTGACCCTAAAGTTTACTATGTATGCCTATGCGAAATAGAGTGTTCTGAGAAGCTTAAAATGAAGAAATAAGCGTTCTAAAATGCTTTAAAAATTCAAAGACATCTTTCAATGGTTAACTAACGCAAGGCGCGATATCAGACCTCAATATGGAACCATAATATTTAAATTGGACCAGGTATTATATTACAGGGTAATAGTGTACCCTACCACAGGAAATAATTATAGGTCAATTAGGGGGTACACTATGTATATTTTAAATAGTGCATTAAAACAAGGAAATTCGAAGACACTTTTCTATGTTAACTAACGGCACGGTATCGGACCTTAATATTGACCTATAATTTTTAAATTGGACCACGTATTATATTACAGGGTTATAGTGTACCCTACCACAGGAAATAATTATATGTCAATTAGGGGGTACACAGCGTGACCCTAAAGTTTACTATGTATGCCTATGCGAAATAGAGTGTTCTGAGAAGCTTAAAATGAAGAAATAAGCGTTCTAAAATGCTTTAAAAATTCAAAGACATCTTTCAATGGTTAACTAACGCAAGGCGCGATATCAGACCTCAATATGGAACCATAATATTTAAATTGGACCAGGTATTATATTACAGGGTAATAGTGTACCCTACCACAGGAAATAATTATAGGTCAATTAGGGGGTACACTATGTATATTTTAAATAGTGCATTAAAACAAGGAAATTCGAAGACACTTTTCTATGTTAACTAACGGCACGGTATCGGACCTTAATATTGACCTATAATTTTTAAATTGGACCACGTATTATATTACAGGGTTATAGTGTACCCTACCACAGGAAATAATTATATGTCAATTAGGGGGTACACAGCGTGACCCTAAAGTTTACTATGTATGCCTATGCGAAATAGAGTGTTCTGAGAAGCTTAAAATGAAGAAATAAGCGTTCTAAAATGCTTTAAAAATTCAAAGACATCTTTCAATGGTTAACTAACGCAAGGCGCGATATCAGACCTCAATATGGAACCATAATATTTAAATTGGACCAGGTATTATATTACAGGGTAATAGTGTACCCTACCACAGGAAATAATTATAGGTCAATTAGGGGGTACACTATGTATATTTTAAATAGTGCATTAAAACAAGGAAATTCGAAGACACTTTTCTATGTTAACTAACGGCACGGTATCGGACCTTAATATTGACCTATAATTTTTAAATTGGACCACGTATTATATTACAGGGTTATAGTGTACCCTACCACAGGAAATAATTATATGTTAATTAGGGGGTACACAGCGTGACCCTAAAGTTTACTATGTATGCCTATGCGAAATAGAGTGTTCTGAGAAGCTTAAAATGAAGAAATAAGCGTTCTAAAATGCTTTAAAAATTCAAAGACATCTTTCAATGGTTAACTAACGCAAGGCGCAATATCAGACCTTAATATTGACCCATATTATTTAAATTGGACCAGGTATTATATTACAGGGTAATAAAGTACCGTACCACAGGAAATAATTATAGGTCAATTAGGGGGTACACTATGTATATTTTAAATAGTGCATTAAAACAAGGAAATACGAAGACACTTTTCTATGTTAACTAACGGCACGGTATGGGACCTTAATATTGACATATACTTTTTAAATTGGACCACGTATTATATTACAGGGTTATAGTGTGCCCTACCACAGGAAATAATTATAGGTCAATTAGGGGGTACACAGCGGGACCCTAAAGTTTACAATGTATGCCTATGCGAAATAAAGTGTTCTGAGAAGCTTAAAATGAGGAAATAAGCGTTCTAAAATGCTTTAAAAATTCAAAGACATTTTTCAATGTTAACTAACGGCACGGTATCAGACCTTAATATTGACCCATATTATTTAAATTGGACCAGGTATTATATTACAGGGTAATAGTGTACCCTACCACAGGAAATAATGATAGGTCAATTAGGGGGTACACTATGTATATTTTAAATAGTGCATTAAAACAAGGAAATTCGAAGACACTTTTCTATGTTAACTAACGGCACGGTATCGGACCTTAATATTGACCTATAATTTATAAATTGGACCACGTATTATATTACAGGGTTATAGTGTACCCTACCACAGGAAATAATTATAGGTCAATTAGGGGGTACACAGCGTGACCCTAAAGTTTACAATGTATGCCTATGCGAAATAAAGTGTTCTGAGAAGCTTAAAATGAGGAAATAAGCGTTCTAAAATGCTTTAAAAATTCAAAGACATTTTTCTATGTTAACTAACGGCACGGTATCGGACCTTAATATTGACCTATAATTTTTAAATTGGACCACGTATTATATTACAGGGTAATAGTGTACCCTACCACAGGAAATAATTATAGGTCATTTAGGGGGTACACAGCGTGACCCTAAAGTTTACTATGTATGCCTATGCGAAATAAAGTGTTCTGAGAAGCTTAAAATGAGGAAATAAGCGTTCTAAAATGCTTTAAAAATTCAAAGACATTTTTCTATGTTAACTAACGGCACGGTATCGGACCTTAATATTGACCTATAATTTTTAAATTGGACCACCTATTATATTACAGGGTAATAGTGTACCCTACCACAGGAAATAATTATATGTCAATTAGGGGGTACACAGCGTGACCCTAAAGTTTACTATGTATGCCTATGCGAAATAGAGTGTTCTGAGAAGCTTAAAATGAAGAAATAAGCGTTCTAAAATGCTTTAAAAATTCAAAGACATCTTTCAATGGTTAACTAACGCAAGGCGCGATATCAGACCTCAATATGGAACCATAATATTTAAATTGGACCAGGTATTATATTACAGGGTAATAGTGTACCCTACCACAGGAAATAATTATAGGTCAATTAGGGGGTACACTATGTATATTTTAAATAGTGCATTAAAACAAGGAAATTCGAAGACACTTTTCTATGTTAACTAACGGCACGGTATCGGACCTTAATATTGACCTATAATTTTTAAATTGGACCACGTATTATATTACAGGGTTATAGTGTACCCTACCACAGGAAATAATTATATGTCAATTAGGGGGTACACAGCGTGACCCTAAAGTTTACTATGTATGCCTATGCGAAATAGAGTGTTCTGAGAAGCTTAAAATGAAGAAATAAGCGTTCTAAAATGCTTTAAAAATTCAAAGACATCTTTCAATGGTTAACTAACGCAAGGCGCGATATCAGACCTCAATATGGAACCATAATATTTAAATTGGACCAGGTATTATATTACAGGGTAATAGTGTACCCTACCACAGGAAATAATTATAGGTCAATTAGGGGGTACACTATGTATATTTTAAATAGTGCATTAAAACAAGGAAATTCGAAGACACTTTTCTATGTTAACAAACGGCACGGTATCGGACCTTAATATTGACCTATAATTTTTAATTTGGACCACGTATTATATTACAGGGTTATAGTGTACCCTACCACAGGAAATAATTATAGGTCAATTAGGGGGTACACAGCGTGACCCTAAAGTTTACTATATATGCCTATGCGAAATAAAGTGTTCTGAGAAGCTTAAAATGAGGAAATAAGCGTTCTAAAATGCTTTAAAAATTCAAAGACATCTTTCAATGGTTAACTAACGCAAGGCGTAATATCAGACCTTAATATTGACCCATAATATTTAAATTGGACCAGGTATTATATTACAGGGTAATAGTGTACCCTACCACAGGAAATAATTATAGGTCAATTAGGGGGTACACTATGTATATTTTAAATAGTGCATTAAAACAAGGAAATACGAAGACACTTTTCTATGTTAACTAACGGCACGGTATCGGACCTTAATATTGACCTATAATTTTTAAATTGGACCACGTATTATATTACAGGGTTATAGTGTACCCTACCACAGGAAAAGAGTTATAGGTCAATTAGGGGGTACACAGCGTGACCCTAAAGTTTACTATGTATGCCTATGCGAAATAAAGTGTTCTGATAAGCTTAAAATGAGGAAATAAGCGTTCTCAAATGCTTTAAAAATTTAAAGACATTTTTCTATGTTAACTAACGGCACGGTATCGGACCTTAATATTGACCTATAATTTTTAGATTGGACCACCTATTATATTACAGGGTAATAGTGTACCCTACCACAGGAAATAATTATAGGTCATTTAGGGGGTACACAGCGTGACCCTAAATTTTACTATGTATGCCTATGCGAAATAGAGTGTTCTGAGATGCTTAAAATGGAGAAATAAGCGTTCTAAAATTCTTTAAAAATTCAAAGACATCTTTCAATGGTTAACTAACGCAAGGCGCAATATCAGACCTTAATATTGACCCATAATATTTAAATTGGACCAGGTATTATATTACAGGTTAATAGTGTACCCTACCACAGGAAATAATTATAGGTCAATTAGGGGGTACACTATGTATATTTTAAATAGTGCATTAAAACAAGGAAATACGAAGACACTTTTCTATGTAAACTAACGGCACGGTATCGGACCTTAATATTGACCTATAATTTTTAAATTGGGCCACGTATTATATTACAGGGTTATAGTGTACCCTACCACAGGAAATAATTATGGGTCAATTAGGGGGTACGCAGAGTGACCCTAAAGTTTACTATGTATGCCTATGCGAAATAAAGTGTTCTGAGAAGCTTAAAATGAGGAAATAAGCGTTCTAAAATGCTTTAAAAATTCAAAGACATTTTTCTATGTTAACTAACGGCACGGTATCGGACCTTAATATTGATCTATAATTTTTAAATTGGACCACCTATTATATTACAGGGTAATAGTGTACCCTACCACAGGAAATAATTATAGGTCAATTAGGGGGTACACAGCTTGACCCTAAAGTTTACTATGTATGCCTATGCGAAATAAAGTGTTCTGAGAAGTTTAAAATGAAGAAATAAGCGTTCTAAAATGCTTTAAAAATTCAAAGACATCTTTCAATGGTTAACTAACGCAAGGCGCAATATCAGACCTTAATATTGACCCATAATATTTAAATTGGACCAGGTATTATATTACAGGGTAATAGTGTACCCTACCACAGGAAATAATTATAGGTCAATTAGGGGGTACACTATGTATATTTTAAATAGTGCATTAAAACAAGGAAATACGAAGACACTTTTCTATGTTAACTAACGGCACGGTATCGGACCTTAATATTGACCTATAATTTTTAAATTGGACCACGTATTATATTACAGGTTTATAGTGTACCCTACCACAGGAAATAATTATAGGTCAATTAGGGGGTACGCAGAGTGACCCAAAAGTTTACTATGTATGCCTATGCGAAATAAAGTGTTTGAGAAGCTTAAAATGAGGAAATAAGCGTTCTAAAATGCTTTAAAAATTCAAAGACATTTTTCTATGTTAACTAACGGCACGGTATCGGACCTTAATATTGACCTATAATTTTTAAATTGGACCACCTATTATATTACAGGGTAATAGTGTACCCTACCACAGGAAATAACTATAGGTCAATTAGGGGGTACACAGCGTGACCCTAAAGTTTACTATGTATGCCTATTCGAAATAAAGTGTTCTGAGAAGCTTAAAATGCAGAAATAAGCGTTCTAAAATGCTTTAAAAATTCAAAGACATCTTTCAATGGTTAACTAACGCAAGGCGCAATATCAAACCTTAATATTGACCCATAATATTTAAATTGGACCAGGTATTATATTACAGGGTAATAGTGTACCCTACCACAGGAAATAATTATAGGTCAATTAGGGGGTACACTATGTATATTTTAAATAGTGCATTAAAACAAGGAAATACGAAGACACTTTTCTATGTTAACTAACGGCACGGTATCGGACCTTAATATTGACCTATAAATTTTAAATTGGACGACGTATTATATTACAGGGTTATAGTGTACCCTACCACAGGAAATAATTATAGGTCAATTAGGGGGTACGCAGAGTGACCCTAAAGTTTACTATGTATGCCTATGCGAAATAAAGTGTTCTGAGAAGCTTAAAATGAGGAAATAAGCGTTCTAAAATGCTTTAAAAATTCAAAGACATCTTTCAATGGTTAACTAACGCAAGGCGCGATATCAGACCTTAATATGGAACCATAATATTTAAATTGGACCAGGTATTATATTACAGGGTAATAGTGTACCCTACCACAGGAAATAATTATAGGTCAATTAGGGGGTACACTATGTATATTTTAAATAGTGCATTAAAACAAGGAAAAACGAAGACACTTTTCTATGTTAACTAACGGCACGGTATCGGACCTTAATATTGACCTATAATTTTTAAATTGGACCACGTATTATATCACAAGGTGATAGTGTACCCTACCACAGAAAATAATTATAGGTCAATTAGGGGGTACACAGCGTGACCCTAAAGTTTACTATGTATGCCTATGCGAAATAAGGGGTTCTGAGAAGCTTAAAATGAAGAAATAAGCGTTCTATAATGCTTTAAAAATTCAAAGACATCTTTCAATGGTTAACTAACGCAAGGCGCGATATCAGACCTTAATATGGAACCATAATATTTAAATTGGACCAGGTATTATATTACAGGGTAATAGTGTACCCTACAACAGGAAATAATTATAGGTCAATTAGGGGGTACACTATGTATATTTTAAATAGTGCATTAAAACAAGGAAATACGAAGACTCTTTTCTATGTTAACTAACGGTAGGGTATCGGACCTTAATATTGACCTAAAATTTTTAAATTGGACCACGTATTATATTACAGGGTAATAGTGCACCCTACCACAGGAAATAATTATAGGTTAATTAGGGGGTACACAGCGTGACCCCAAAGTTTACTATGTATGCCTATGCGAAATAGAGTGTTCTGAGAAGCTTAAAATGAAGAAATAAGCTTTCTAAAATGCTTTAAAAATTCAAAGACATCTTTCAATGGTTAACTAACGCAAGGCGCAATATCAGACCTTAATATTGACCCATATTATTTAAATTGGACCAGGTATTATATTACAGGGTAATAAAGTACCGTACTACAGGAAATAATTATAGGTCAATTAGGGGGTACACTATGTATATTTTAAATAGTGCATTAAAACAAGGAAATACGAAGACACTTTTCTATGTTAACTAACGGCACGGTATCGGACCTTAATATTGACATATACTTTTTAAATTGGACCACGTATTATATTACAGGGTTATAGTGTGCCCTACCACAGGAAATAATTATAGGTCAATTAGGGGGTACACAGCGGGACCCTAAAGTTTACAATGTATGCCTATGCGAAATAAAGTGTTCTGAGAAGCTTAAAATGAGGAAATAAGCGTTCTAAAATGCTTTAAAAATTCAAAGACATTTTTCAATGTTAACTAACGGCACGGTATCAGACCTTAATATTGACCCATATTATTTAAATTGGACCAGGTATTATATTACAGGGTAATAGTGTACCCTACCACAGGAAATAATGATAGGTCAATTAGGGGGTACACTATGTATATTTTAAATAGTGCATTAAAACAAGGAAATTCGAAGACACTTTTCTATGTTAACTAACGGCACGGTATCGGACCTTAATATTGACCTATAATTTATAAATTGGACCACGTATTATATTACAGGGTTATAGTGTACCCTACCACAGGAAATAATTATAGGTCAATTAGGGGGTACACAGCGTGACCCTAAAGTTTACAATGTATGCCTATGCGAAATAAAGTGTTCTGAGAAGCTTAAAATGAGGAAATAAGCGTTCTAAAATGCTTTAAAAATTCAAAGACATTTTTCTATGTTAACTAACGGCACGGTATCGGACCTTAATATTGACCTATAATTTTTAAATTGGACCACGTATTATATTACAGGGTAATAGTGTACCCTACCACAGGAAATAATTATAGGTCATTTAGGGGGTACACAGCGTGACCCTAAATTTTACTATGTATGCCTATGCGAAATAGAGTGTTCTGAGATGCTTAAATTGGAGAAATAAGCGTTCTAAAATTCTTTAAAAATTCAAAGACATCTTTCAATGGTTAACTAACGCAAGGCGCAATATCAGACCTTAATATTGACCCATAATATTTAAATTGGACCAGGTATTATATTACAGGGTAATAGTGTACCCTACCACAGGAAATAATAATAGGTCAATTAGGGGGTACACTATGTATATTTTAAATAGTGCATTAAAACAAGGAAATACGAAGACACTTTTCTATGTAAACTAACGGCACGGTATCGGACCTTAATATTGACCTATAATTTTTAAATTGGACCACGTATTATATTACAGGGTTATAGTGTACCCTACCACAGGAAATAATTATAGGTCAATAAGGGGTACGCAGAGTGACCCTAAAGTTTACTATGTATGCCTATGCGAAATAAAGTGTTCTGAGAAGCTTAAAATGAGGAAATAAGCGTTCTAAAATGCTTTAAAAATTCAAAGACATTTTTCTATGTTAACTAACGGCACGGTATCGGACCTTAATATTGACCTATAATTTTTAAATTGGACCACCTATTATATTACAGGGTAATAGTGTACCCTACCACAGGAAATAATTATATGTCAATTAGGG
Source organism: Parasteatoda tepidariorum (assembly GCF_982258835.1). Classification (NCBI taxonomy): domain Eukaryota; kingdom Metazoa; phylum Arthropoda; class Arachnida; order Araneae; family Theridiidae; genus Parasteatoda; species Parasteatoda tepidariorum. The sequence continues at coordinate 41,366 of NW_028257440.1, forward strand.
GGTACACAGCGTGACCCTAAAGTTTACTATGTATGCCTATGCGAAATAGAGTGTTCTGAGAAGCTTAAAATGAAGAAATAAGCGTTCTAAAATGCTTTAAAAATTCAAAGACATCTTTCAATGGTTAACTAACGCAAGGCGCGATATCAGACCTCAATATGGAACCATAATATTTAAATTGGACCAGGTATTATATTACAGGGTAATAGTGTACCCTGCCACAGGAAATAATTATAGGTCAATTAGGGGGTACACTATGTATATTTTAAATAGTGCATTAAAACAAGGAAATTCGAAGACACTTTTCTATGTTAACTAACGGCACGGTATCGGACCTTAATATTGACCTATAATTTTTAAATTGGACCACGTATTATATTACAGGGTTATAGTGTACCCTACCACAGGAAATAATTATATGTCAATTAGGGGGTACACAGCGTGACCCTAAAGTTTACTATGTATGCCTATGCGAAATAGAGTGTTCTGAGAAGCTTAAAATGAAGAAATAAGCGTTCTAAAATGCTTTAAAAATTCAAAGACATCTTTCAATGGTTAACTAACGCAAGGCGCGATATCAGACCTCAATATGGAACCATAATATTTAAATTGGACCTGGTATTATATTACAGGGTAATAGTGTACCCTACCACAGGAAATAATTATAGGTCAATTAGGGGGTACACTATGTATATTTTAAATAGTGCATTAAAACAAGGAAATTCGAAGACACTTTTCTATGTTAACTAACGGCACGGTATCGGACCTTAATATTGACCTATAATTTTTAAATTGGACCACGTATTATATTACAGGGTTATAGTGTACCCTACCACAGGAAATAATTATATGTCAATTAGGGGGTACACAGCGTGACCCTAAAGTTTACTATGTATGCCTATGCGAAATAGAGTGTTCTGAGAAGCTTAAAATGAAGAAATAAGCGTTCTAAAATGCTTTAAAAATTCAAAGACATCTTTCAATGGTTAACTAACGCAAGGCGCAATATCAGACCTTAATATTGACCCATATTATTTAAATTGGACCAGGTATTATATTACAGGGTAATAAAGTACCGTACCACAGGAAATAATTATAGGTCAATTAGGGGGTACACTATGTATATTTTAAATAGTGCATTAAAACAAGGAAATACGAAGACACTTTTCTATGTTAACTAACGGCACGGTATGGGACCTTAATATTGACATATACTTTTTAAATTGGACCACGTATTATATTACAGGGTTATAGTGTGCCCTACCACAGGAAATAATTATAGGTCAATTAGGGGGTACACAGCGGGACCCTAAAGTTTACAATGTATGCCTATGCGAAATAAAGTGTTCTGAGAAGCTTAAAATGAGGAAATAAGCGTTCTAAAATGCTTTAAAAATTCAAAGACATTTTTCAATGTTAACTAACGGCACGGTATCAGACCTTAATATTGACCCATATTATTTAAATTGGGCCAGGTATTATATTACAGGGTAATAGTGTACCCTACCACAGGAAATAATGATAGGTCAATTAGGGGGTACACTATGTATATTTTAAATAGTGCATTAAAACAAGGAAATTCGAAGACACTTTTCTATGTTAACTAACGGCACGGTATCGGACCTTAATATTGACCTATAATTTATAAATTGGACCACGTATTATATTACAGGGTTATAGTGTACCCTACTACAGGAAATAATTATAGGTCAATTAGGGGGTACACAGCGTGACCCTAAAGTTTACAATGTATGCCTATGCGAAATAAAGTGTTCTGAGAAGCTTAAAATGAGGAAATAAGCGTTCTAAAATGCTTTAAAAATTCAAAGACATTTTTCTATGTTAACTAACGGCACGGTATCGGACCTTAATATTGACCTATAATTTTTAAATTGGACCACGTATTATATTACAGGGTAATAGTGTACCCTACCACAGGAAATAATTATAGGTCATTTAGGGGGTACACAGCGTGACCCTAAATTTTACTATGTATGCCTATGCGAAATAGAGTGTTCTGAGATGCTTAAAATGGAGAAATAAGCGTTCTAAAATTCTTTAAAAATTCAAAGACATCTTTCAATGGTTAACTAACGCAAGGCGCAATATCAGACCTTAATATTGACCCATAATATTTAAATTGGACCAGGTATTATATTACAGGGTAATAGTGTACCCTACCACAGGAAATAATAATAGGTCAATTAGGGGGTACACTATGTATATTTTAAATAGTGCATTAAAACAAGGAAATACGAAGACACTTTTCTATGTAAACTAACGGCACGGTATCGGACCTTAATATTGACCTATAATTTTTAAATTGGACCACGTATTATATTACAGGGTTATAGTGTACCCTACCACAGGAAATAATTATAGGTCAATAAGGATAAGGGGTACGCAGAGTGACCCTAAAGTTTACTATGTATGCCTATGCGAAATAAAGTGTTCTGAGAAGCTTAAAATGAGGAAATAAGCGTTCTAAAATGCTTTAAAAATTCAAAGACATTTTTCTATGTTAACTAACGGCACGGTATCGGACCTTAATATTGACCTATAATTTTTAAATTGGACCACCTATTATATTACAGGGTAATAGTGTACCCTACCACAGGAAATAATTATATGTCAATTAGGGGGTACACAGCGTGACCCTAAAGTTTACTATGTATGCCTATGCGAAATAGAGTGTTCTGAGAAGCTTAAAATGAAGAAATAAGCGTTCTAAAATGGTTTAAAAATTCAAAGACATCTTTCAATGGTTAACTAATGCAAGGCGCGATATCAGACCTCAATATGGAACCATAATATTTAAATTGGACCAGGTATTATATTACAGGGTAATAGTGTACCCTACCACAGGAAATAATTATAGGTCAATTAGGGGGTACACTATGTATATTTTAAATAGTGCATTAAAACAAGGAAATTCGAAGACACTTTTCTATGTTAACTAACGGCACGGTATCGGACCTTAATATTGACCTATAATTTTTAAATTGGACCACGTATTATATTACAGGGTTATAGTGTACCCTACCACAGGAAATAATTATATGTCAATTAGGGGGTACACAGCGTGACCCTAAAGTTTACTATGTATGCCTATGCGAAATAGAGTGTTCTGAGAAGCTTAAAATGAAGAAATAAGCGTTCTAAAATGCTTTAAAAATTCAAAGACATCTTTCAATGGTTAACTAACGCAAGGCGCGATATCAGACCTCAATATGGAACCATAATATTTAAATTGGACCAGGTATTATATTACAGGGTAATAGTGTACCCTACCACAGGAAATAATTATAGGTCAATTAGGGGGTACACTATGTATATTTTAAATAGTGCATTAAAACAAGGAAATTCGAAGACACTTTTCTATGTTAACTAACGGCACGGTATCGGACCTTAATATTGACCTATAATTTTTAAATTGGACCACGTATTATATTACAGGGTTATAGTGTACCCTACCACAGGAAATAATTATAGGTCAATTAGGGGGTACACAGCGTGACCCTAAAGTTTACTATATATGCCTATGCGAAATAAAGTGTTCTGAGAAGCTTAAAATGAGGAAATAAGCGTTCTAAAATGCTTTAAAAATTCAAAGACATCTTTCAATGGTTAACTAACGCAAGGCGTAATATCAGACCTTAATATTGACCCATAATATTTAAATTGGACCAGGTATTATATTACAGGGTAATAGTGTACCCTACCACAGGAAATAATTATAGGTCAATTAGGGGGTACACTATGTATATTTTAAATAGTGCATTAAAACAAGGAAATACGAAGACACTTTTCTATGTTAACTAACGGCACGGTATCGGACCTTAATATTGACCTATAATTTTTAAATTGGACCACGTATTATATTACAGGGGTATAGTGTACCCTACCACAGGAAAGAGTTATAGGTCAATTAGGGGGTACACAGCGTGACCCTAAAGTTTACTATGTATGCCTATGCGAAATAAAGTGTTCTGATAAGCTTAAAATGAGGAAATAAGCGTTCTAAAATGCTTTAAAAATTCAAAGACATCTTTCAATGGTTAACTAACGCAAGGCGCAATATCAGACCTTAATATTGACCCATAATATTTAAATTGGACCAGGTATTATATTACAGGGTAATAGTGTACCCTACCACAGGAAATAATTATAGGTCAATTAGGGGGTACACTATGTATATTTTAAATAGTGCATTAAAACAAGGAAATACGAAGACACTTTTCTATGTTAACTAACGGCACAGTATCGGACCTTAATATTGACCTATAATTTTTAAATTGGACCACGTATTATATTACAGGGTTATAGTGTACCCTACCACAGGAAATAATTATAGGTCAATTAGGGGGTACACAGAATGACCCTAAAGTTTACTATGTATGCCTATGCGAAATAAAGTGTTCTGAGAAGCTTAAAATGAGGAAATAAGCGTTCTAAAATGCTTTAAAAATTTAAAGACATTTTTCTATGTTAACTAACGGCACGGTATCGGACCTTAATATTGACCTATAATTTTTAAATTGGACCACCTATTATATTACAGGGTAATAGTGTACCCTACCACAGGAAATAATTATAGGTCAATTAGGGGGTACACAGCTTGACCCTAAAGTTTACTATGTATGCCTATGCGAAATAAAGTGTTCTGAGAAGCTTAAAATGAAGAAATAAGCGTTCTAAAATGCTTTAAAAATTCAAAGACATCTTTCAATGGTTAACTAACGCAAGGCGCAATATCAGACCTTAATATTGACCCATAATATTTAAATTGGACCAGGTATTATATTACAGGGTAATAGTGTACCCTACCACAGGAAATAATTATAGGTCAATTAGGGGGTACACTATGTATATTTTAAATAGTGCATTAAAACAAGGAAATACGAAGACACTTTTCTATGTTAACTAACGGCACGGTATCGGACCTTAATATTGACCTATAATTTTTAAATTGGACCACGTATTATATTACAGGGTTATAGTGTACCCTACCACAGGAAATAATTATAGGTCAATTAGGGGGTACGCAGAGTGACCCTAAAGTTTACTATGTATGCCTATGCGAAATAAAGTGTTCTGAGAAGCTTAAAATGAGGAAATAAGCGTTCTAAAATGCTTTAAAAATTCAAAGACATTTTTCTATGTTAACTAACGGCACGGTATCGGACCTTAATATTGACCTATAATTTTTAAATTGGACCACGTATTATATTACAGGGTTATAGTGTACCCTACCACAGGAAATAATTATAGGTCAATAAGGGGTACGCAGAGTGACCCTAAAGTTTACTATGTATGCCTATGCGAAATAAAGTGTTCTGAGAAGCTTAAAATGAGGAAATAAGCGTTCTAAAATGCTTTAAAAATTCAAAGACATCTTTCAATGGTTAACTAACGCAAGGCGTAATATCAGACCTTAATATTGACCCATAATATTTAAATTGGACCAGGTATTATATTACAGGGTAATAGTGTACCCTACCACAGGAAATAATTATAGGTCAATTAGGGGGTACACTATGTATATTTTAAATAGTGCATTAAAACAAGGAAATACGAAGACACTTTTCTATGTTAACTAACGGCACGGTATCGGACCTTAATATTGACCTATAATTTTTAAATTGGACCACGTATTATATTACAGGGTTATAGTGTACCCTACCACAGGAAAGAGTTATAGGTCAATTAGGGGGTACACAGCGTGACCCTAAAGTTTACTATGTATGCCTATGCGAAATAAAGTGTTCTGATAAGCTTAAAATGAGGAAATAAGCGTTCTAAAATGCTTTAAAAATTCAAAGACATCTTTCAATGGTTAACTAACGCAAGGCGCAATATCAGACCTTAATATTGACCCATAATATTTAAATTGGACCAGGTATTATATTACAGGGTAATAGTGTACCCTACCACAGGAAATAATTATAGGTCAATTAGGGGGTACACTATGTATATTTTAAATAGTGCATTAAAACAAGGAAATACGAAGACACTTTTCTATGTTAACTAACGGCACAGTATCGGACCTTAATATTGACCTATAATTTTTAAATTGGACCACGTATTATATTACAGGGTTATAGTGTACCCTACCACAGGAAATAATTATAGGACAATTAGGGGGTACACAGAATGACCCTAAAGTTTACTATGTATGCCTATGCGAAATAAAGTGTTCTGAGAAGCTTAAAATGAGGAAATAAGCGTTCTAAAATGCTTTAAAAATTTAAAGACATTTTTCTATGTTAACTAACGGCACGGTATCGGACCTTAATATTGACCTATAATTTTTAGATTGGACCACCTATTATATTACAGGGTAATAGTGTACCCTACCACAGGAAATAATTATAGGTCATTTAGGGGGTACACAGCGTGACCCTAAATTTTACTATGTATGCCTATGCGAAATAGAGTGTTCTGAGATGCTTAAAATGGAGAAATAAGCGTTCTAAAATTCTTTAAAAATTCAAAGACATCTTTCAATGGTTAACTAACGCAAGGCGCAATATCAGACCTTAATATTGACCCATAATATTTAAATTGGACCAGGTATTATATTACAGGGTAATAGTGTACCCTACCACAGGAAATAATTATAGGTCAATTAGGGGGTACGCAGAGTGACCCTAAAGTTTACTATGTATGCCTATGCGAAATAAAGTGTTCTGAGAAGCTTAAAATGAGGAAATAAGCGTTCTAAAATGCTTTAAAAATTCAAAGACATTTTTCTATGTTAACTAACGGCACGGTATCGGACCTTAATATTGACCTATAATTTTTAAATTGGACCACCTATTATATTACAGAGTAATAGTGTACCCTACCACAGGAAATAATTATAGGTCAATTAGGGGGTACACAGCTTGACCCTAAAGTTTACTATGTATGCCTATGCGAAATAAAGTGTTCTGAGAAGCTTAAAATGAAGAAATAAGCGTTCTAAAATGCTTTAAAAATTCAAAGACATCTTTCAATGGTTAACTAACGCAAGGCGCGATATCAGACCTCAATATGGAACCATAATATTTAAATTGGACCAGGTATTATATTACAGGGTAATAGTGTACCCTACCACAGGAAATAATTATAGGTCAATTAGGGGGTACACTATGTATATTTTAAATAGTGCATTAAAACAAGGAAATTCGAAGACACTTTTCTATGTTAACTAACGGCACGGTATCGGACCTTAATATTGACCTATAATTTTTAAATTGGACCACGTATTATATTACAGGGTTATAGTGTACCCTACCACAGGAAATAATTATAGGTCAATTAGGGGGTACACAGCGTGACCCTAAAGTTTACTATGTATGCCTATGCGAAATAAAGTGTTCTGAGAAGCTTAAAATGAGGAAATAAGCGTTCTAAAATGCTTTAAAAATTCAAAGACATCTTTCAATGGTTAACTAACGCAAGGCGTAATATCAGACCTTAATATTGACCCATAATATTTAAATTGGACCAGGTATTATATTACAGGGTAATAGTGTACCCTACCACAGGAAATAATTATAGGTCAATTAGGGGGTACACTATGTATATTTTAAATAGTGCATTAAAACAAGGAAATACGAAGACACTTTTCTATGTTAACTAACGGCACGGTATCGGACCTTAATATTGACCTATAATTTTTAAATTGGACCACGTATTATATTACAGGGTTATAGTGTACCCTACCACAGGAAAGAGTTATAGGTCAATTAGGGGGTACACAGCGTGACCCTAAAGTTTACTATGTATGCCTATGCGAAATAAAGTGTTCTGATAAGCTTAAAATGAGGAAATAAGCGTTCTAAAATGCTTTAAAAATTCAAAGACATCTTTCAATGGTTAACTAACGCAAGGCGCAATATCAGACCTTAATATTGACCCATAATATTTAAATTGGACCAGGTATTATATTACAGGGTAATAGTGTACCCTACCACAGGAAATAATTATAGGTCAATTAGGGGGTACACTATGTATATTTTAAATAGTGCATTAAAACAAGGAAATACGAAGACACTTTTCTATGTTAACTAACGGCACAGTATCGGACCTTAATATTGACCTATAATTTTTAAATTGGACCACGTATTATATTACAGGGTTATAGTGTACCCTACCACAGGAAATAATTATAGGTCAATTAGGGGGTACACAGAATGACCCTAAAGTTTACTATGTATGCCTATGCGAAATAAAGTGTTCTGAGAAGCTTAAAATGAGGAAATAAGCGTTCTAAAATGCTTTAAAAATTTAAAGACATTTTTCTATGTTAACTAACGGCACGGTATCGGACCTTAATATTGACCTATAATTTTTAGATTGGACCACCTATTATATTACAGGGTAATAGTGTACCCTACCACAGGAAATAATTATAGGTCATTTAGGGGGTACACAGCGTGACCCTAAATTTTACTATGTATGCCTATGCGAAATAGAGTGTTCTGAGATGCTTAAAATGGAGAAATAAGCGTTCTAAAATTCTTTAAAAATTCAAAGACATCTTTCAATGGTTAACTAACGCAAGGCGCAATATCAGACCTTAATATTGACCCATAATATTTAAATTGGACCAGGTATTATATTACAGGGTAATAGTGTACCCTACCACAGGAAATAATTATAGGTCAATTAGGGGGTACACTATGTATATTTTAAATAGTGCATTAAAACAAGGAAATACGAAGACACTTTTCTATGTAAACTAACGGCACGGTATCGGACCTTAATATTGACCTATAATTTTTAAATTGGGCCACGTATTATATTACAGGGTTATAGTGTACCCTACCACAGGAAATAATTATAGGTCAATTAGGGGGTACGCAGAGTGACCCTAAAGTTTACTATGTATGCCTATGCGAAATAAAGTGTTCTGAGAAGCTTAAAATGAGGAAATAAGCGTTCTAAAATGCTTTAAAAATTCAAAGACATTTTTCTATGTTAACTAACGGCACGGTATCGGACCTTAATATTGACCTATAATATTTAAATTGGACCACCTATTATATTACAGGGTAATAGTGTACCCTACCACAGGAAATAATTATAGGTCAATTAGGGGGTACACAGCTTGACCCTAAAGTTTACTATGTATGCCTATGCGAAATAAAGTGTTCTGAGAAGCTTAAAATGAAGAAATAAGCGTTCTCAAATGCTTTAAAAATTCAAAGACATCTTTCAATGGTTAACTAACGCAAGGCGCAATATCAGACCTTAATATTGACCCATAATATTTAAATTGGAGAAGGTATTATATTACAGGGTAATAGTGTACCCTACCACAGGAAATAATTATAGGTCAATTAGGGGGTACACTATGTATATTTTAAATAGTGCATTAAAACAAGGAAATACGAAGACACTTTTCTATGTTAACTAACGGCACGGTATCGGACCTTAATATTGACCTATAATTTTTAAATTGGACCACGTATTATATTACAGGTTTATAGTGTACCCTACCACAGGAAATAATTATAGGTCAATTAGGGGTACGCAGAGTGACCCAAAAGTTTACTATGTATGCCTATACGAAATAAAGTGTTCTGAGAAGCTTTAAAATGAGGAAATAAGCGTTCTAAAATGCTTTAAAAATTCAAAGACATTTTTCTATGTTAACTAACGGCACGGTATCGGACCTTAATATTGACCTATAATTTTTAAATTGGACCACCTATTATATTACAGGGTAATAGTGTACCCTACCACAGGAAATAACTATAGGTCAATTAGGGGGTACACAGCGTGACCCTAAAGTTTACTATGTATGCCTATTCGAAATAAAGTGTTCTGAGAAGCTTAAAATGCAGAAATAAGCGTTCTAAAATGCTTTAAAAATTCAAAGACATCTTTCAATGGTTAACTAACGCAAGGCGCAATATCAAACCTTAATATTGACCCATAATATTTAAATTGGACCAGGTATTATATTACAGGGTAATAGTGTACCCTACCACAGGAAATAAATATAGGTCAATTAGGGGGTACACTATGTATATTTTAAATAGAGCATTAAAACAAGGAAATACGAAGACACTTTTCTATGTTAACTAACGGCACGGTATCGGACCTTAATATTGACCTATAATTTTTAAATTGGACCACGTATTATATTACAGGGTTTATAGTGTACCCTACCACAGGAAATAATTATAGGTCAATTAGGGGGTACGCAGAGTGACCCTAAAGTTTACTATGTATGCCTATGCGAAATAAAGTGTTCTGAGAAGCTTAAAATGAGGAAATAAGCGTTCTAAAATGCTTTAAAAATTCAAAGACATTTTTCGATGTTAACTAACGGCACGGTATCGGACCTTAATATTGACCTATATTTTTTAAATTGGACCACGTATTATATTACAGGGTAATAGTGTACCCTACCACAGGAAATAATTATAGGTCATTTAGGGGGTACACAGCGTGACCCTAAATTTTACTATGTATGCCTATGCGAAATAGAGTGTTCTGAGATTGCTTAAAATGGAGAAATAAGCGTTCTAAAATTCTTTAAAAATTCAAAGACATCTTTCAATGGTTAACTAACGCAAGGCGCAATATCAGACCTTAATATTGACCCATAATATTTAAATTGGACCAGGTATTATATTACAGGGTAATAGTGTACCCTACCACAGGAAATAATTATAGGTCAATTAGGGGGTACACTATGTATATTTTAAATAGTGCATTAAAACAAGGAAATACGAAGACACTTTTCTATGTAAACTAACGGCACGGTATCGGACCTTAATATTGACCTATAATTTTTAAATTGGACCACGTATTATATTACAGAGTTATAGTGTACCCTACCACAGGAAATAATTATAGGTCAATTAGGGGGTACGCAGAGTGACCCTAAAGTTTACTATGTATGCCTATGCGAAATAAAGTGTTCTGAGAAGCTTAAAATGAGGAAATAAGCGTTCTAAAATGCTTTAAAAATTCAAAGACATCTTTCAATGGTTAACTAACGCAAGGCGCGATATCAGACCTTAATATGGAACCATAATAATTTCAATTCGACCAGGTATTATATTACAGGGTAATAGTGTACCCTACAACAGGAAATAATTATAAGTCAATTAGGGGGTACACTATGTATATTTTAAATAGTGCATTAAAACAAGGAAATACGAAGACACTTTTCTATGTTAACTAACGGCACGGTATCGGACCTTAATATTGACCTATAATTTTAATTGGACCACGTGTTATGTTTCAGGGGTTATAGTGTACCCTACCACAGGAAATAATTATAGGTCAATTAGGGGTACGCAGAGTGACCCAAAGTTTACTATGTATATCTATGCGAAATAAAGTGTTCTGAGAAGCTTAAAATGAGGAAATAAGCGTTCTAAAATGCTTTAAAAATTCAAAGACATTTTTCTATGTTAAACTAACGGCACGGTATCGGACCTTAATATTGACCTATAATTTTTAAATTGGACCACCTATTATATTACAGGGTAATTAGTGTACCCTACCACAGGAAATAATTATAGGTCAATTAGGGGGTACACAGCGTGACCCTAAAGTTTACTATGTATGCCTATTCGAAATAAAGTGTTCTGAGAAGCTTAAAATGCAGAAATAAGCGTTCTAAAATGCTTTAAAAATTCAAAGACATCTTTCAATGGTTAACTACGCAAGGCGCAATATCAAACCTTAATATTGATCCATAATATTTAAATTGGACAGGTATTATATTACAGGGTAATAGTGTACCCAACCACAGGAAATAATTATAGTCAATTAGGGGGTACACTATGTATATTTTAAATAGTGCATTAAAACAAGGAAATACGAAGACACTTTTCTATGTTAACTAACGGCACGGTATCGGACCTTAATACTGACCTATAATTTTAAATTGGACCACCTATTATATTACAGGGTAATAGTGTACCCTACACAGGGAATAATTATAGGTCATTTAGGGGGCACACTATGTATATTTTAAATAGTGCATTAAAACAAGGAAATACGAAGACACTTTTCTATGTTAACTAACGGCACGGTATCGGACCTTAATATTGACCTATAATTTTTAAATTGGACAACCTAATATATTACAGGGGTAATAGTGTACCCTACCACAGAAATAATTATAGGTCAATTAGGGTTTACACAGCGTGACCCTAAAGTTTACTATGTATGCCTATGCGAAATGAAGTGTTCTAAGAAGCTTAAAATGAAGAAATAAGCGTTCTAAAATGCTTTAAAATTCAAAGACATCTTTCAATGGTTAACTAACGCAAGGCGCGATATCAGACCTTAATATGGAACCATAATATTTCAATTCGACCAGGTATTTTATTACAGGGTAATAGTGTACACTACAACGGAAATAATTATAAGTCAATTAGGGGGTACACTATGTATATTTTAAATAGTGCATTAAAACAAGGAAATACGAAGACACTTTTCTATGTTAACTAACGGCACGGTATCGGACCTTAATATTGAACTATAATTTTTAAATTGGACCACGTGTTATGTTTCAGGGTTATAGTGTACCCTACCACAGGAAATAATTATAGGTCAATTAGGGGGTACGCAGGAGTGACCCAAAAGTTTACTATGTATATCTATGCGAAATAAAGTGTTCTGAGAAGCTTAAAATGAGGAAATAAGCGTTCTAAAATGCTTTAAAAATTCAAAGACATTTTTCTATGTTAACTAACGGCACGGTATCGGACCTTAATATTGACCTATAATTTTTAAATTGGACCACCTATTATATTACAGGGTAATAGTGTACCCTACCACAGGAAATATTATAGGTCAATTAGGGGGTACACAGCGTGACCCTAAAGTTTACTATGTATGCCTATTCGAAATAAAGTGTTCTGAGAAGCTTAAAATGCAGAAATAAGCGTTCTAAAATGCTTTAAAAATTCAAAGACATCTTTCAATGGTTAACTAACGCAAGGCGCAATATCAAACCTTAATATTGATCCATAATATTTAAATTGGACCAGGTATTATATTACAGGGTAATAGTGTACCCAACCACAGGAAATAATTATAGGTCAATTAGGGGTACACTATGTATATTTTAAATAGTGCATTAAAACAAGGAAATACGAAGACACTTTTCTATGTTAACTAACGGCACGGTATCGGACCTTAATATTGACCTATAATTTTTAAATTGGACCACGTATTATATTACAGGGTTATAGTGTACCCTACCACAGGAAATAATTATAGGTCAATTAGGGGGTACGCAGAGTGACCCTAAAGTTTACTATGTATGCCTATGCGAAATAAAGTGTTCTGAGAAGCTTAAAATGAGGAAATAAGCGTTCTAAAATGCTTTAAAAATTCAAAGACATTTTTCTATGTTAACTAACGGCACGGTATCGGACCTTAATATTGACCTATAATTTTTAAATTGGACCACGTATTATATTACAGGGTAATAGTGTACCCTACCACAGGAAATAATTATAGGTCATTTAGGGGGTACACAGCGTGACCCTAATTTTACTATGTATGCCTATGTGAAATAGAGTGTTCTGAGATGCTTAAAATGGAGAAATAAGCGTTCTAAAATTCTTTAAAAATTCAAAGACATCTTTCAATGGTTAACTAACGCAAGGCGCAATATCAGACCTTAATATTGACCCATAATATTTAAATTGGACCAGGTATTATATTACAGGGTAATAGTGTACCCTACCACAGGAAATAATTATAGGTCATTTAGGGGGCACACTATGTATATTTTAAATAGTGCATTAAAACAAGAAAATACGAAGACACTTTTCTATGTTAACTAAAGGCACGGTATCGGACCTTAATATTGACCTATAATTTTTAAATTGTACCACGTATTATATTACAGGGTAATAGTGTACCTTACCACAGGAAATAATTATAGGTCAATTAGGTAGTACACAGCGTGACCCTAAAGTTTACTATGTATGCCTATGCGAAATAAAGTGTTCTGAGAAGCTTAAAATGAAGAAATAAGCGTTCTAAAATGCTTTAAAAATTCAAAGTCATCTTTCAATGGTTAAACTAACGGCACGGTATCGGACCTTAATATTGACCTATAATTTTTAAATTGGACAACCTATTATATTACAGGGTAATAGTGTACCTACCACAGGAAATAATTATAGGTCAATTAGGGGGTACACAGCGTGGCCCTAAAGTTTACTATGTATGCCTATGCGAAATAAAGTGTTCTAAGAAGCTTAAAATGAAGAAATAAGCGTTCTAAAATGCTTTAAAAATTCAAAGACATCTTTCAATGGTTAACTAACGCAAGGCGCAATATCAGACCTTAATATAGACCCATAATATTTAACTTGAACCAGGTATTATATCACAGGGTAATAGTGTACCCTACCACAGGAAATAATTATAGGTCAATTAGGGGGTACACTATGTATATTTTAAATAGTGCATTAAAACAAGGAAATTCGAAGACACTTTTCTATGTTAACTAACGGCACGGTATCGACCTTAATATTGACCTATAATTTTTAAATTGGACCACGTATTATATTACAGGGTTATAGTGTATCCTACCACAGGAAATAATTATAGGTCAATTAGAGGGTACACAGCGTGACCTTAAAGTTTACTATGTATGCCTATGCGAAATAGAGTGTTCTGAGAAGCTTAAAATGAAGAAATTAGCGTTCTAAAATGCTTTAAAAATTCAAAGACATCTTTCAATGGTTAACTAACGCAAGGCGCAATATCAGACCTTAATATTGACCCATAATATTTGAATTGGACCAGGTATTGTATTACAGGGTAATAGTGTACCCTACCACAGGAAATAATTATAGGTCAATTAGGGGGTACACTATGTATATTTAAATAGTGCATTTAAACAAGGAAATACGAAGACACTTTTCTATGTTAACTAACGGCACGGTATCGGACCTTAATATTGACCTATAATTATAAAATTGGACCACGTATTATATTGCATGATAATAGTGTACCCTACCACAGGAAATAATTATAGGTCAATTAGGGGATACACAGTGTGACCCTAAAGTTTACTATGTATGCCTATGCGAAATAAAGTGTTCTGAGAAGAGCTTAAAAATGAGGAAATAAGCTTTCTAAAATGCTTTAAAAATTCAAAGACACTTTTCTATGTAAACTAACGGCACGGTATCGGACCTTAATATTGACGTATAATTTTTAAATTCGACCACGTATTATATTACAGGTAATTGTGTACCCTAACACAGGAAATAATTATAGGTCATTTAGGGAGTACACAGCGTGACCCTAAAGTTTACTATGTATGCCTATTCGAAATAAAGTGTTCTGAGAAGCTTAAAATGCAGAAATAAGCGTTCTAAAATGCTTTAAAAATTCAAAGACATCTTTCAATGGTTAACTAACGCAAGGCGCAATATCAAACCTTAATATTGATCCATAATATTTAAATTGGACCAGGTATTATATTACAGGGTAATAGTGTACCCACCACAGGAAAATAATTATAGGTCAATTAGGGGTACACTATGTATATTTTAAATAGTGCATTAAAACAAGGAAATACGAAGACACTTTTCTATGTTAACTAACGGCACGGTATCGGACCTTAATATTGACCTATAATTTTTAAATTGGACCACGTATTATATTACAGGGTTATAGTGTACCCTACCACAGGAAATAATTATAGGTCAATTAGGGGGTACGCAGAGTGACCCTAAAGTTTACTATGTATGCCTATGCGAAATAAAGTGTTCTGAGAAGCTTAAAATGAGGAAATAAGCGTTCTAAAATGCTTTAAAAATTCAAAGACATTTTTCTATGTTAACTAACGGCACGGTATCGGACCTTAATATTGACCTATAATTTTTAAATTGGACCACGTATTATATTACAGGGTAATAGTGTACCCTACCACAGGAAATAATTATAGGTCATTTAGGGGGTACACAGCGTGACCCTAAATTTTACTATGTATGCCTATGTGAAATAGAGTGTTCTGAGATGCTTAAAATGGAGAAATAAGCGTTCTAAAATTCTTTAAAAATTCAAAGACATCTTTCAATGGTTAACTAACGCAAGGCGCAATATCAGACCTTAATATTGACCCATAATATTTAAATTGGACCAGGTATTATATTACAGGGTAATAGTGTACCCTACCACAGGAAATAATTATAGGTCATTTAGGGGGCACACTATGTATATTTTAAATAGTGCATTAAAACAAGAAAATACGAAGACACTTTTCTATGTTAACTAAAGGCACGGTATCGGACCTTAATATTGACCTATAATTTTTAAATTGTACCACGTATTATATTACAGGGTAATAGTGTACCTTACCACAGGAAATAATTATAGGTCAATTAGGTAGTACACAGCGTGACCCTAAAGTTTACTATGTATGCCTATGCGAAATAAAGTGTTCTGAGAAGCTTAAAATGAAGAAATAAGCGTTCTAAAATGCTTTAAAAATTCAAAGTCATCTTTCAATGGTTAACTAACGGCACGGTATCGGACCTTAATATTGACCTATAATTTTTAAATTGGACAACCTATTATATTACAGGGTAATAGTGTACCCTACCACAGGAAATAATTATAGGTCAATTAGGGGGTACACAGCGTGGCCCTAAAGTTTACTATGTATGCCTATGCGAAATAAAGTGTTCTAAGAAGCTTAAAATGAAGAAATAAGCGTTCTAAAATGCTTTAAAAATTCAAAGACATCTTTCAATGGTTAACTAACGCAAGGCGCAATATCAGACCTTAATATAGACCCATAATATTTAACTTGAACCAGGTATTATATCACAGGGTAATAGTGTACCCTACCACAGGAAATAATTATAGGTCAATTAGGGGGTACACTATGTATATTTTAAATAGTGCATTAAAACAAGGAAATTCGAAGACACTTTTCTATGTTAACTAACGGCACGGTATCGGACCTTAATATTGACCTATAATTTTTAAATTGGACCACGTATTATATTACAGGGTTATAGTGTATCCTACCACAGGAAATAATTATAGGTCAATTAGAGGGTACACAGCGTGACCTTAAAGTTTACTATGTATGCCTATGCGAAATAGAGTGTTCTGAGAAGCTTAAAATGAAGAAATTAGCGTTCTAAAATGCTTTAAAAATTCAAAGACATCTTTCAATGGTTAACTAACGCAAGGCGCAATATCAGACCTTAATATTGACCCATAATATTTGAATTGGACCAGGTATTGTATTACAGGGTAATAGTGTACCCTACCACAGGAAATAATTATAGGTCAATTAGGGGGTACACTATGTATATTTTAAATAGTGCATTTAAACAAGGAAATACGAAGACACTTTTCTATGTTAACTAACGGCACGGTATCGGACCTTAATATTGACCTATAATTATAAAATTGGACCACGTATTATATTGCATGATAATAGTGTACCCTACCACAGGAAATAATTATAGGTCAATTAGGGGATACACAGTGTGACCCTAAAGTTTACTATGTATGCCTATGCGAAATAAAGTGTTCTGAGAAGCTTAAAATGAGGAAATAAGCTTTCTAAAATGCTTTAAAAATTCAAAGACACTTTTCTATGTAAACTAACGGCACGGTATCGGACCTTAATATTGACGTATAATTTTTAAATTCGACCACGTATTATATTACAGGGTAATTGTGTACCCTAACACAGGAAATAATTATAGGTCATTTAGGGAGTACACAGCGTGACCCTAAATTTTACTATGTATGCCTATGCGAAATAGAGTGTTCTGAGAAGCTTAAAATGAAGAAATAAGCGTTGTAAAATGCTTTAAAAATTCAAAGACATCTTTCAATGGTTAACTAGCGCAAGGCGCAATATCAGACCTTAATATTGACCCATAATATTTAAATTGGACCAGGTATTATATTACAGGGTAATAGTGTACCCTACCACAGGAAATAATTATAGGTCAATTAGGGGGTACACTATGTATATTTTAAATAGTGCATTAAAACAAGGAAATACGAAGACACTTTTCTATGTTAACTAACGGCACGGTATCGGACCTTAATATGGACCTATAATTTTTAAATTGGACCACGTATTATATTACAGGGTAATAGTGTACCCTACCACAGGAAATAATTATAGGTCAATTAGGGGATACACAGTGTGACCCTAAAGTTTACTATGTATGACTATGCGAAATAAAGTGTTCTGAGAAGCTTAAAATGAGGAAATAAGCGTTCTAAAATGCTTTAAAAATTCAAAGACACTTTTCTATGTTAACTAACGGCACGGTATCGGACCTTAATATTGACCTATAATTTTTAAATTGGACCACGTATTATATTATAGGGTAATAGTGTACCCTACCACAGGAAATAATTATAGGTCAATTAGGGGGTACACAGCGTGACCCTAAAGTTTACTATGTATGCCTATGCGAAATAGAGTGTTCTGAGAAGCTTAAAATGAAGAAATAAGCGTTCTAAAATGCTTTAAAAATTCAAAGACATCTTTCAATGGTTAACTAACGCTAGGCGCAATATCAGACCTTAATATTGACCCATAATATTTAAATTGGACCAGGTATTATATTACAGGGTAATAGTGTACCCTACCACAGGAAATAATTATAGGTCAATTAGGGGGTACACTATGTATATTTTAAATAGTGCATTAAAACAAGGAAATTCGAAGACACTTTTCTATGTTAACTAACGGCACGGTATCGGACCTTAATATGGACCTATAATTTTTAAATTGGACCACGTATTATATTACAGGGTAATAGTGTACCCTACCACAGGAAATAATTATAGGTCAATTAGGGGATACACAGTGTGACCCTAAAGTTTACTATGTATGACTATGCGAAATAAAGTGTTCTGAGAAGCTTAAAATGAGGAAATAAGCGTTCTAAAATGCTTTAAAAATTCAAAGACACTTTTCTATGTTAACTAACGGCACGGTATCGGACCTTAATATTGACCTATAATTATAAAATTGGACCACGTATTATATTACAGGGTAATTGTGTACCCTAACACAGGAAATAATTATAGGTCATTTAGGGAGTACACAGCGTGACCCTAAATTTTACTATGTATGCCTATGCGAAATAGAGTGTTCTGAGAAGCTTAAAATGAAGAAATAAGCGTTGTAAAATGCTTTAAAAATTCAAAGACATCTTTCAATGGTTAACTAGCGCAAGGCGCAATATCAGACCTTAATATTGACCCATAATATTTAAATTGGACCAGGTATTATATTACAGGGTAATAGTGTACCCTACCACAGGAAATAATTATAGGTCAATTAGGGGGTACACTATGTATATTTTAAATAGTGCATTAAAACAAGGAAATACGAAGACACTTTTCTATGTTAACTAACGGCACGGTATCGGACCTTAATATGGACCTATAATTTTTAAATTGGACCACGTATTATATTACAGGGTAATAGTGTACCCTACCACAGGAAATAATTATAGGTCAATTAGGGGATACACAGTGTGACCCTAAAGTTTACTATGTATGACTATGCGAAATAAAGTGTTCTGAGAAGCTTAAAATGAGGAAATAAGCGTTCTAAAATGCTTTAAAAATTCAAAGACACTTTTCTATGTTAACTAACGGCACGGTATCGGACCTTAATATTGACCTATAATTTTTAAATTGGACCACGTATTATATTATAGGGTAATAGTGTACCCTACCACAGGAAATAATTATAGGTCAATTAGGGGGTACACAGCGTGACCCTAAAGTTTACTATGTATGCCTATGCGAAATAGAGTGTTCTGAGAAGCTTAAAATGAAGAAATAAGCGTTCTAAAATGCTTTAAAAATTCAAAGACATCTTTCAATGGTTAACTAACGCTAGGCGCAATATCAGACCTTAATATTGACCCATAATATTTAAATTGGACCAGGTATTATATTACAGGGTAATAGTGTACCCTACCACAGGAAATAATTATAGGTCAATTAGGGGGTACACTATGTATATTTTAAATAGTACATTAAAACAAGGAAATTCGAAGACACTTTTCTATGTTAACTAACGGCACGGTATCGGACCTTAATATTGACCTATAATTTTTAAATTGGACCACGTATTATATTACAGGGTAATAGTGTACCCTACCGCAGGAAATAATTATAGGTCAATTAGGGAGTACACAGCGTGACCCTAAATTTTACTATGTATGCCTATGCGAAATAGAGTGTTCTGAGAAGCTTAAAATGAAGAAATAAGCGTTGTAAAATGCTTTAAAAATTCAAAGACATCTTTCAATGGTTAACTAGCGCAAGGCGCAATATCAGACCTTAATATTGACCCATAATATTTAAATTGGACCAGGTATTATATTACAGGGTAATAGTGTACCCTACCACAGGAAATAATTATAGGTCAATTAGGGGGTACACTATGTATATTTTAAATAGTGCATTAAAACAAGGAAATACGAAGACACTTTTCTATGTTAACTAACGGCACGGTATCGGACCTTAATATGGACCTATAATTTTTAAATTGGACCACGTATTATATTACAGGGTAATAGTGTACCCTACCACAGGAAATAATTATAGGTCAATTAGGGGATACACAGTGTGACCCTAAAGTTTACTATGTATGCCTATGCGAAATAAAGTGTTCTGAGAAGCTTAAAATGAGGAAATAAGCGTTCTAAAATGCTTTAAAAATTCAAAGACATTTTTCTATGTTAACTAACGGCACGGTATCGGACCTTAATATTGACCTATAATTTATAAATTGGACCACCTATTATATTACAGGGTAATAGTGTACCCTACCACAGGAAATAATTATAGGTCAATTAGGGGGTACACAGCGTGACCCTAAAGTTTACTATGTATGCCTATGCGAAATAAAGTGTTCTGAGAAGCTTAAAATGAAGAAATAAGCGTTCTAAAATGCTTTAAAAATTCAAAGACATCTTTCAATGGTTAACTAACGCAAGGCGCAATATCAAACCTTAATATTGACCCATAATATTTAAATTGAACCAGGTATTGTATTACAGGGTAATAGTGTACCCTACCACAGGAAATAATTATAGGTCAATTAGGGGGTACACTATGTATATTTTAAATAGTGCATTAAAACAAGGAAATACGAAGACATTTTTCAATGTTAACTAACGGCACGGTATCGGAACGTAATATTGACCTATAATTTTTAAATTGGACCACGTATTATATTGCAGGGTAATAGTGTACAATACCACAGGAAATAATTATAGGTCATTTAGGGAGTACACAGCGTGACCCTAAATTTTACTATGTATGCCTATGCGAAATAGAGTGTTCTGAGAAGCTTAAAATGAAGAAATAAGCGTTCTAAAATGCTTTAAAAATTCAAAGACATCTTTCAATGGTTAACTAACGCAAGGAGCAATATCAGACCTTAATATTGACCCATAATATTTAAATTGGACCAGGTATTATATTACAGGGTAATAGTGTACCCTACCACAGGAAATAATTATAGGTCAATTAGGGGGTACACTATGTATATTTTAAATAGTGCATTAAAGCAAGGAAATACGAAGACACTTTTCTATGTTAACTAACGGCACGGTGTCGGACCTTAATATTGACCTATAATTTTTAAATTGGACCACGTATTATATTTCAGGGTTATAGTGTACCCTACCACAGGAAATAATTATAGGTCAATTAGGGGGTACGCAGAGTGACCCAAAAGTTTACTATGTATGCCTATGCGAAATAAAGTGTTCTGAGAAGCTTAAAATGAGGAAATAAGCGTTCTAAAATGCTTTAAAAATTCAAAGACATTTTTCTATGTTAACTAACGGCACGGTATCGGACCTTAATATTGACCTATAATTTTTAAATTGGACCACCTATTATATTACAGGGTAATAGTGTTCCCTACCACAGGAAATAATTATAGGTCAATTAGGGGGTACACAGCGTGACCCTAAAGTTTACTATGTATGCCTATGCGAAATAAAGTGTTCTGAGAAGCTTAAAATGAAGAAATAAGCGTTCTAAAATGCTTTAAAAATTCAAAGACATCTTTCAATGGTTAACTAACGCAAGGCGCAATATCAAACCTTAATATTGACCCATAATATTTAAATTGGACCAGGTATTATATTACAGGGTAATAGTGTACCCTACCAAAGGAAATAATTATAGGTCAATTAGGGGGTGCACAGCGTGACCCTAAAGTTTACTATGTATGCCTATGCGAAATAAAGTGTTCTGAGAAGCTTAAAATGAGGAAATAAGCGTTCTAAAATGCTTTAAAAATTCAAAGACATCTTTCAATGGTTAACTAACGCAAGGCGCAATATCAGACCTTAATATAGACCCATAATATTTAACTTGAACCAGGTATTATATCACAGGGTAATAGTGTACCCTACCACAGGAAATAATTATAGGTCAATTAGGGGGTACACTATGTATATTTTAAATAGTGCATTAAAACAAGGAAATTCGAAGACACTTTTCTATGTTAACTAACGGCACGGTATCGGACCTTAATATTGACCTATAATTTTTAAATTGGACCACGTATTATATTACAGGGTTATAGTGTATCCTACCACAGGAAATAATTATAGGTCAATTAGAGGGTACACAGCGTGACCTTAAAGTTTACTATGTATGCCTATGCGAAATAGAGTGTTCTGAGAAGCTTAAAATGAAGAAATTAGCGTTCTAAAATGCTTTAAAAATTCAAAGACATCTTTCAATGGTTAACTAACGCAAGGCGCAATATCAGACCTTAATATTGACCCATAATATTTGAATTGGACCAGGTATTATATTACAGGGTAATAGTGTACCCTACCACAGGAAATAATTATAGGTCAATTAGGGGGTACACTATGTATATTTTAAATAGTGCATTTAAACAAGGAAATACGAAGACACTTTTCTATGTTAACTAACGGCACGGTATCGGACCTTAATATTGACCTATAATTATAAAATTGGACCACGTATTATATTGCATGATAATAGTGTACCCTACCACAGGAAATAATTATAGGTCAATTAGGGGATACACAGTGTGACCCTAAAGTTTACAATGTATGCCTATGCGAAATAAAGTGTTCTGAGAAGCTTAAAATGAGGAAATAAGCTTTCTAAAATGCTTTAAAAATTCAAAGACACTTTTCTATGTTAACTAACGGCACGGTATCGGACCTTAATATTGACGTATAATTTTTAAATTCGACCACGTATTATATTACAGGGTAATTGTGTACCCTAACACAGGAAATAATTATAGGTCATTTAGGGAGTACACAGCGTGACCCTAAATTTTACTATGTATGCCTATGCGAAATAGAGTGTTCTGAGAAGCTTAAAATGAAGAAATAAGCGTTGTAAAATGCTTTAAAAATTCAAAGACATCTTTCAATGGTTAACTAGCGCAAGGCGCAATATCAGACCTTAATATTGACCCATAATATTTAAATTGGACCAGGTATTATATTACAGGGTAATAGTGTACCCTACCACAGGAAATAATTATAGGTCAATTAGGGGGTACACTATGTATATTTTAAATAGTGCATTAAAACAAGGAAATACGAAGACACTTTTCTATGTTAACTAACGGCACGGTATCGGACCTTAATATGGACCTATAATTTTTAAATTGGACCACGTATTATATTACAGGGTAATAGTGTACCCTACCACAGGAAATAATTATAGGTCAATTAGGGGATACACAGTGTGACCCTAAAGTTTACTATGTATGCCTATGCGAAATAAAGTGTTCTGAGAAGCTTAAAATGAGGAAATAAGCGTTCTAAAATGCTTTAAAAATTCAAAGACACTTTTCTATGTTAACTAACGGCACGGTATCGGACCTTAATATTGACCTATAATTTTTAAATTGGACCACGTATTATATTATAGGGTAATAGTGTACCCTACCACAGGAAATAATTATAGGTCAATTAGGGGGTACACAGCGTGACCCTAAAGTTTACTATGTATGCCTATGCGAAATAGAGTGTTCTGAGAAGCTTAAAATGAAGAAATAAGCGTTCTAAAATGCTTTAAAAATTCAAAGACATCTTTCAATGGTTAACTAACACTAGGCGCAATATCAGACCTTAATATTGACCCATAATATTTAAATTGGACCAGGTATTATATTACAGGGTAATAGTGTACCCTACCACAGGAAATAATCTATAGGTCAATTAGGGGGTACACTATGTATATTTTAAATAGTGCATTAAAACAAGGAAATTCGAAGACACTTTTCTATGTTAACTAACGGCACGGTATCGGACCTTAATATTGACCTATAATTTTTAAATTGGACCACGTATTATATTACAGGGTAATAGTGTACCCTACCGCAGGAAATAATTATAGGTCAATTAGGGGGTACACTATGTATATTTTAAATAGTGCATTAAAACAAGGAAATACGAAGACACTTTTCTATGTTAACTAACGGCACGGTATCGGACCTTAATATTGACCTATAATTTTTAAATTGGACCACGTATTATATTACAGGGTAATAGTGTACCCTACCACAGGAAATAATTATAGGTCAATTAGGGGATACACAGTGTGACCCTAAAGTTTACTAGGCATGCCTATGCGAAATAGTGTTCTGAGAAGCTTAAAATGAAGAAATAAGCGTTCTAAAATGCTTTAAAAATTCAAAGACATTTTTCAATGTTAACTAACGGCACGGTATCGGACCTTAATATTGACTTATAATTTTTAAATTGGACCACGTATTATATTACAGGTTAATAGTGTACCCTACCACAGGAAATAATTATAGGTCTATTAGGGGGTACACTATGTATATTTTAAATAGTGCATTAATCAAGGAAATTCGAAGACACTTTTCTATGTTAACTAACGGCACGGTATCGGACCTTAATATTGACCTATAATTTTTAAATTGGACCACGTATTATATTACAGGGTTATAGTGTATCCTACCACAGGAAATAATTATAGGTCAATTAGGGGTTACACAGCGTGACCCTAAAGTTTACTATGTATGCCTATGCGAAATAAAGTGTTCTGAGAAGCTTAAAATGAGGAAATAAGCGTTCTAAAATGCTTTAAAAATTCAGACATTTTTCAATGTTAACTAACGGCATGGTATCGGACCTTAATATTGACCTATAATTTTTAAATTGGATCACGTATTATATTACAGGGTAATAGTGTACCCTACCACAGGAAATAGTTATAGATCATTTAGGGGGTACACAGCGTGACTCTAAATTTTACTATGCATGCCTATGCGAAATAGAGTGTTCTGAGAAGCTTAAAATGAAGAAATAAGCGTTCTAAAATGCTTTAAAAATTCAAAGACATCTTTCAATGGTTAACTAACGCAAGGCGCAATATCAGACCTTAATATTGACCCATAATATTTAAATTGGACCAGGTATTATATTACAGGGTAATAGTGTACCCTACCACAGGAAATAATTATAGGTCAATTAGGGGGTCCACTATGTATATTTTAAATAGTGCATTAAAACAAGGAAATACGAAGACACTTTTCTATGTTAACTAACGGCACGGTATCGGACCTTAATATTGACCAATAATTTTTAAATTGGACCACGTATTATATCACAGGGTAATAGTGTACCCTACCACAGGAAATAATTATAGGTCAATTAGGGGGTACACAGCGTGACCCTAAAGTTTACTATGTATGCCTATGAGAAATAAAGTGTTCTGAGAAGCTTAAAATGAGGAAATAAGCGTTCTAAAATGCTTTAAAAATTCAAAGACACATTTTTATGTTAACTAACGGCACGGTATAGGACCTTAATATTGACCTATAATTTTTAAATTGGACCACGTATTATATTACAGGGTAATAGTGTACCCTAAAACCGGAAATAATTATAGGTCAATTAGGGGGAACACAGCGTGACCCTAAAGTTTACTATGTATGCCTATGCGAAATAGAGTGTTCTGAGAAGCTAAAATGAAGAAATAAGCGTTCTAAAATGCTTTAAAAATTCAAAGACATCTTTCAATGGTTAACTAACGCAAGGCGCGATATCAGACCTTAATATGGAACCATAATATTTAAATTGGACCTGGTATTATATTATAGGGTAATAGTGTACCCTACCACAGGAAATAATTATAGGTCAATTAGGGGGTACACTATGTATATTTTAAATAGTGCATTAAAACAAGGAAATACAAAGACACTTTTCTATGTTAACTAACGGCACGGTATCGGACCTTAATATTGTCCTATAATTTTTCAATTGGACCACGTATTATATTACAGGGAAATAGTGTACCCTAAAACAGGAAATAATTATAGGTCAATTAGGGGGTACACAGCGTGACCCTAAAGTTTACTATGTATGCCTATGCGAAATAAAGTGTTCTGAGAAGCTTAAAATGAGGAAATAAGCGTTCTAAAATGCTTTAAAAATTCAAAGACACTTTTCTATGTTAACTAACGGCACGGTATCGGACCTTAATATTGACCTATAATTTTTAAATTGGACCACGTATTATATTACAGGGTAATAGTGTACCCTACCTCAGGAAATAATTGTAGGTCAATTAGGGGGTACACAGCGTGACCCTAAAGTTTACTATGTATGCCTATGCGAAATAGAGTGTTCTGAGAAGCTTAAAATGAAGAAATATGCGTTCTAAAATGCTTTAAAAATTCAAAGACATCTTTCAATGGTTAACTAACGCAAGGCGCAATATCAGACCTTAATATTGACCCATATTATTTAAATTGGACCAGGTATTATATTACAGGGTAATAGTGTACCCTACAACAGGAAATAATTATAGGTCAATTAGGGGGTACACTATGTATATTTTAAATAGGGCATTAAAACAAGGAAATTCGAAGACACTTTTCTATGTTAACTAACGGCACGTTATCGGACCTTAATATTGACCTATAATTTTTAAATTGGATCACGTATTATATTACAGGGTAATAGTGTACCCTACCACAGGAAATAATTATAGGTCATTTAGGGGGTACACAGCGTGACCCTAAATTTTACTATGTATGCCTATGCGAAATAGAGTGTTCTGAGAAGCTTGAAATTAAGAAATAAGCGTTCTAAAATGCTTTAAAAATTCAAAGACATCTTTCAATGGTTAACTAACGCAAGGCGCAATATCAGACCTTAATATTGACCCATATTATTTAAATTGGACCAGGTATTATATTACAGGGTAATAGTGTACCCTACCACAGGAAATAATTATAGGTCAATTAGGGGGTACACTATGTATATTTTAAATAGTGCATTAAAACAAGGAAATTCGAAGACACTTTTCTATGTTAACTAACGGCACGGTATCGGACCTTAATATTGACCTATAATTTTTAAATTGGATCACGTATTATATTACAGGGTAATAGTGTACCCTACCACAGGAAATAATTATAGGTCATTTAGGGGGTACACAGCGTGACCCTAAATTTTACTATGTATGCCTATGCGAAATAGAGTGTTCTGAGAAGCTTAAAATGAAGAAATAAGCTTTCTAAAATGCTTTAAAAATTCAAAGACATCTTTCAATGTTTAACTAACGCAAGGCGCAATATCAGACCTTAATATTGACCCATAATATTTAAATTGGACCAGGTATTATATTACAGGGTAATAGTGTACCCTACCACAGGAAATAATTATAGGTCAATTAGGGGGTACACTATGTATATTTTAAATAGTACATTAAAACAAGGAAATTCGAAGTCTCTTTTCTATGTTAACTAACGGCACGGTATCGGAGCTTAATATTGACCTATAATTTTTAAATTGGACCACGTATTATATTACAGGGTAATAGTGTATCCTACCACAGGAAATAATTATAGGTCATTTAGGGGGTACACAGCGTGACCCTAAATTTTACTATGTATGCCTATGCGAAATAGAGTGTTCTGAGAAGCTTGAAATTAAGAAATAAGCGTTCTAAAATGCTTTAAAAATTCAAAGACATCTTTCAATGGTTAACTAACGCAAGGCGCAATATCAGACCTTAATATTGACCCATATTATTTAAATTGGACCAGGTATTATATTACAGGGTAATAGTGTACCCTACCACAGGAAATAATTATAGGTCAATTAGGGGGTACACTATGTATATTTTAAATAGTGCATTAAAACAAGAAAATTCGAAGACACTTTTCTATGTTAACTAACGGCACGTTATCGGACCTTAATATTGACCTATAATTTTTAAATTGGATCACGTATTATATTACAGGGTAATAGTGTACCCTACTACAGGAAATAATTATAGGTCATTTAGGGGGTACACAGCGTGACCCTAAATTTTACTATGTATGCCTATGCGAAATAGAGTGTTCTGAGAAGCTTAAAATGAAGAAATAAGCTTTCTAAAATGCTTTAAAAATTCAAAGACATCTTTCAATGGTTAACTAACGCAAGGCGCAATATCAGACCTTAATATTGACCCATAATATTTAAATTGGACCAGGTATTATATTACAGGGTAATAGTGTACCCTACCACAGGAAATAATTATAGGTCAATTAGGGGGTACACTATGTATATTTTAAATAGTGCATTAAAACAAGGAAATACGAAGACACTTTTCTATGTTAACTAACGGCACGGTATCGGACCTTAATATGGACCTATAATTTTTAAATTGGACCACGTATTATATTACAGGGTAATAGTGTACCCTACCACAGGAAATAATTATAGGTCAATTAGGGGATACACAGTGTGACCCTAAAGTTTACTATGTATGCCTATGCGAAATAAAGTGTTCTGAGAAGCTTAAAATGAGGAAATAAGCGTTCTAAAATGCTTTAAAAATTCAAAGACACTTTTCTATGTTAACTAACGGCACGGTATCGGACCTTAATATTGACCTATAATTTTTAAATTGGACCACGTATTATATTATAGGGTAATAGTGTACCCTACCACAGGAAATAATTATAGGTCAATTAGGGGGTACACAGTGTGACCCTAAAGTTTACTATGTATGCCTATGCGAAATAGAGTGTTCTGAGAAGCTTAAAATGAAGAAATAAGCGTTCTAAAATGCTTAAAAATTCAAAGACATCTTTCAATGGTTAACTAACGCTAGGCGCAATATCAGACCTTAATATTGACCCATAATATTTAAATTGGACAGGTATTATATTACAGGGTAATACTGTACCCTACCACAGGAAATAATTATAGGTCAATTAGGGGGTACACTATGTATATTTTAAATAGTGCATTAAAACAAGGAAATTCGAAGACACTTTTCTATGTTAACTAACGGCACGGTATCGGACCTTAATATTGACCTATAATTTTTAAATTGGACCACGTATTATATTACAGGGTAATAGTGTACCCTACCGCAGGAAATAATTATAGGTCAATTAGGGGGTACACTATGTATATTTTAAATAGTGCATTAAAACAAGGAAATACGAAGACACTTTTCTATGTTAACTAACGGCACGGTATCGACCTTAATATTGACCTATAATTTTTAAATTGGACCACGTATTATATTACAGGGTAATAGTGTACCCTACCACAGGAAATAATTATAGGTCAATTAGGGATACACAGTGTGACCCTAAAGTTTACTATGTATGCCTATGCGAAATAAACTGTTCTGAGAAGCTTAAAATGAGGAAATAAGCGTTCTAAAATGCTTTAAAAATTCAAAGACACTTTTCTATGTTAACTAACGGCACGGTATCGGACCTTAATATTGGACCTATAATTTTTAAATTGGACCACGTATTATATTACAGGGTTATAGTGTATCCTACATTAGGAAATAATTATAGATCATTAGGGGGTACACAGCGTGACCCTAAATTTTACTATGCATGCCTATGCGAAATAGTGTTCTGAGAAGCTTAAATGAAGAAATAAGCGTTCTAAAATGCTTTAAAAATTTCAAAGACATTTTTCAATGTTAACTAACGGCACGGTATCGGACCTTAATATTGACTTATAATTTTTTAAATTGGACCACGTATTATATTACAGGTTAATAGTGTACCCTACCACAGGAAATAATTATAGGTCTATTAGGGGGTACACTATGTATATTTTAAATAGTGCATTAATCAAGGAAATTCGAAGACACTTTTCTATGTTAACTAACGGCACGGTATCGACCTTAATATTGACCTATAATTTTTAAATTGGACCACGTATTATATTACAGGGTTATAGTGTATCCTACCACAGGAAATAATTATAGGTCAATTAGGGTTACACAGCGTGACCCTAAAGTTTACTATGTATGCCTATGCGAAATAAAGTGTTCTGAGAAGCTTAAAATGAGGAAATAAGCGTTCTAAAATGCTTTAAAATTCAGACATTTTTCAATGTTAACTAACGGCATGGTATCGGACCTTAATATTGACCTATAATTTTAAATTGGATCACGTATTATATTACAGGGTAATAGTGTACCCTACCACAGGAAATAGTTATAGATCATTTAGGGGTACACAGCGTGACTCTAAATTTTACTATGCATGCCTATGCGAAATAGAGCATTTCTGAGAAGCTTTAAATGAAGAAATAAGCGTTCTAAAATGATTTAAAAATTCAAAGACATCTTTCAATGGTTAACTAACGCAGGCGCAATATCAGACCTTAATATTGACCCATAATATTCAAATTGGACCAGGTATTATATTACAGGGTAATAGTGTACCCTACCACAGGAAATAATTATAGGTCAATTAGGGGGTCCACTATGTATATTTTAAATAGTGCATTAAACAAGGAAATACGAAGACACTTTTCTATGTTAACTAACGGCACGGTATCGGACCTTATATTGACCAATGATTTTTAAATTGGACCACGTATTATATTACAGGGTAATAGTGTACCCTACCACAGGAAATAATTATAGGTCATTAGGGGGTACACAGCGTGACCCTAAAGTTTACTATGTATGCCTATGAGAAATAAAGTGTTCTGAGAAGCTTAAAATGAGGAAATAAGCGTTCTAAAATGCTTTAAAAATTCAAAGACACATTTTTATGTTAACTAACGGCACGGTATAGGACCTTAATATTGACCTATAATTTTTTAAATTGGACCACGTATTATATTACAGGGTAATAGTGTACCCTAAAACCGGAAATAATTATAGGTCAATTAGGGGGAACACAGCGTGACCCTAAAGTTTACTATGTATGCCTATGCGAAATAGAGTGTTCTGAGAAGCTAAAATGAAGAAATAAGCGTTCTAAAATGCTTTAAAAATTCAAAGACATCTTTCAATGGTTAACTAACGCAAGGCGCGATATCAGACCTTAATATGGAACCATAATATTTAAATTGGACCTGGTATTATATTATAGGGTAATAGTGTACCCTACCACAGGAAATAATTATAGGTCAATTAGGGGGTACACTATGTATATTTTAAATAGTGCATTAAAACAAGGAAATACAAAGACACTTTTCTATGTTAACTAACGGCACGGTATCGGACCTTAATATTGACCTATAATTTTTCAATTGGACCACGTATTATATTACAGGGAAATAGTGTACCCTAAAACAGGAAATAATATAGGTCAATTAGGGGGTACACAGCGTGACCCTAAAGTTTACTATGTATGCCTATGCGAAATAAAGTGTTCTGAGAAGCTTAAAATGAGTAAATAAGCGTTCTAAAATGCTTTAAAAATTCAAAGACACTTTTCTATGTTAACTAACGGCACGGTATCGGACCTTAATATTGACCTATATTTTTAAATTGGACCACGTATTATATTACAGGGTAATAGTGTACCCTACCTCAGGAAATAATTGTAGGTCAATTAGGGGGTACACAGCGTGACCCTAAAGTTTACTATGTATGCCTATGCGAAATAGAGTGTTCTGAGAAGCTTAAAATGAAGAAATATGCGTTCTAAAATGCTTTAAAAATTCAAAGACATCTTTCCAATGGTTAACTAACGCAAGGCGCAATATCAGACCTTAATATTGACCCATATTATTTAAATTGGACCAGGTATTATATTACAGGGTAATAGTGTACCCTACAACAGGAAATAATTATAGGTCAATTAGGGGGTACACTATGTATATTTTAAATAGTGCATTAAAACAAGGAAATTCGAAGACACTTTTCTATGTTAACTAACGGCACGTTATCGGACCTTAATATTGACCTATAATTTTTAAATTGATCCACGTATTATATTACAGGGTAATAGTCGTACCCTACCACAGGAAATAATTATAGGTCATTTAGGGGGTACACTATGTATATAGTGCATTAAAACAAGGAAATACGAAGACATTTTTCAATGTTAACTAAAGGCACGGTATCGGAACTTAATATTGACCTATAATTTTTAAATTGGACCACGTATTATATTACAGGGTAATAGTGTGCCCTACCGCAGGAAATAATTATAGGTCATTTAGGAGGTACACAGCGTGACCCTAAATTTTACTATGTATGCCTATGCGAAATAGAGTGCTCTGAGAAGCTTAAAATGAAGAAATAAGCGTTCTAAAATGCTTTAAAAATTCAAAGACATCTTTCAATGGTTAACTAACGCAAGGCGCAATATCAGACCTTAATATTGACCCCATAATATTTAAATTGGACCAGGTATTATATTACAGGGTAATAGTGTACCCCACCAAAGGAAATAATTATAGGTCAATTAGGGGTTACACAGCGTGACCCTAAAGTTTACTATGTATGCCTATGCGAAATAAAGTGTTCTGAGAAGCTTAAAATGAGGAAATAAGCGTTCTAAAATGCTTTAAAAATTCAAAGACATTTTTCTATGTTAACTAACGGCACGGTATCGGACCTTAATATTGACCTATAATTTTTAAATTGGGACTACGTATTATATTACAGGGTAATTGTGTACCCTACCACAGGATATAATTATAGGTCATTTAGGGGGTACACAGCGTGACCCTAAATTTTACTATGTATGCCTATGCGAAATAGAGTGTTCTGAGATGCTTAAAATGAAGAAATAAGCGTTCTAAAATGCTTTAAAAATTCAAAGACATCTTTCAATGGTTAACTAACGCAAGGCACAATATCAGACCTTAATATTGACCCATAATATTTAAATTGGAATAGGTATTATATTACAGGGTAATAGTGTACCCTACCACAGGAAATAATTATAGGTCAATTAGGGGGTACACTATGTATATTTTAAATAGTGCATTAAAACAAGGAAATACGAAGACACTTTTCTACGTTAACTAACGTCACGGTATCGGACCTTAATATTGACCTATAATTTTTAAATTGGACCACGTATTATATTACAGGGTTATAGTGTACCCTACCACAGGAAATAATTATAGGTCAATTAGGGGGTACACAGAGTGACCCTAAAGTTTACTATATATATGCCTATGCGAAATAGAGTGTTCTGAGATGCTTAAAATGAAGAAATAAGCGTTCTAAATGCTTTAAAAATTCAAAGACATTTTTCAATGTTAACTAACGGCACGGTATCGGACCTTAATATTGACCTATAATTTTTAAATTGGACCACGTATTATATTACAGGGTAATAGTGTACCCTACCACAGGAAATAATTATAGGTCATTTAGGGGGTACACAGCGTGACCCTAAATTTTACTATGTATGCTTATGCGAAATAGAGTGTTCTGAGAAGCTTAAAATGAAGAAATAAGCGTTCTAAAATGCTTTAAAAATTCAAAGACATCTTTCAATGGTTAACTAGCGCAAGGCGCAATATCAGACCTTAATATTGACCCATAATATTTAAATTGGGCCAGGTATTATATTACAGGGTAATAGTGTACCCTTCCACAGGAAATAATTATAGGTCAATTAGGGGGTACACTATGTATATTTTAAATAGTGCATTAAAACAAGGAAATACGAAGACACTTTTCTATGTTAACTAACGGCACGGTATCGGACCTTAATATTGACCTATAATTTTTAAATTGTACCACGTATTATATTACAGGGTAATAGTGTACCTTACCACAGGAAATAATTATAGGTCAATTAGGTGGTACGCTGAGAGACCCTAAAGTTTACTATGTATGCCTATGCGAAATAAAGTGTTCTGAGAAGCTTAAAATGAGGAAATAAGCGTTCTAAAATGCTCTAAAAATTCAAAGACATTTTTTCTATGTTAACTAACGGTACGGTATCGGACCTTAATATTGACTTATAATTTTTAAATTGGACCACGTATTATATTAGAGGGTAATAGTGTACCCTACCACAGGAAATAATTATAGGTCATTTAGGGGGTACACAGCGTGACCCTAAATTTTACTATGTATGCCTATGCGAAATAGAGTGTTCTGAGAAGCTTAAAATGAAGAAATAAGCGTTCTAAAATGCTTTAAAAATTCAAAGACATCTTTCAATAGTTAACTAACGCAAGGCGCAATATCAAACCTTAATATTGACCCATAATATTTAAATTGAACCAGGTATTGTATTACAGGGTAATAGTGTACCCTACCACAGGAAATTATTATAGGTCAATTAGGGGGTACACTATGTATATTTTAAATAGTGCATTAAAACAAGGAAATACGAAGACATTTTTCAATGTTAACTAACGGCACGGTATCGGAACTTAATATAGACCTATAATTTTTAAATTGGACCACGTATTATATTACAGGGTAATAGTGTGCCCTACCACAGGAAATAATTATAGGTCATTTAGGGGGTACACAGCGTGACCCTAAATTTTACTATGTATGCCTATGCGAAATAGAGTGCTCTGAGAAGCTTAAAATGAATAAATAAGCGTTCTAAAATGCTTTAAAAATTCAAAGACATCTTTCAATGGTTAACTAACGCAAGGCGCAATATCAGACCTTAATATTGACACATAATATTTAAATTGGACCAGGTATTATATTACAGGGTAATAGTGTACCCCACCAAAGGAAATAATTATAGGTCAATTAGGGGGTACACAGCGTGACCCTAAAGTTTACTATGTATGCCTATGCGAAATAAAGTGTTCTGAGAAGCTTAAAATGAGGAAATAAGCGTTCTAAAATGCTTTAAAAATTCAAAGACATTTTTCTATGTTAACTAACGGCACGGTATCGGACCTTAATATTGACCTATAATTTTTAAATTGGACCACGTATTATATTACAGTGTAATAGTGTACCCTACCACAGGATATAATTATAGGTCATTTAGGGGGTACACAGCGTGACCCTAAATTTTACTATGTATGCCTATGTGAAATAGAGTGTTCTGAGATGCTTAAAATGAAGAAATAAGCGTTCTAAAATGCTTTAAAAATTCAAAGACATCTTTCAATGGTTAACTAACGCAAGGCGCAATATCAGACCTTAATATTGACCCATAATATTTAAATTGGAATAGGTATTATATTACAGGGTAATAGTGTACCCTACCACAGGAAATAATTATAGGTCAATTAGGGGGTACACTATGTATATTTTAAATAGTGCATTAAAACAAGGAAATACGAAGACACTTTTCTATGTTAACTAACGTCACGGTATCGGACCTTAATATTGACCTATAATTTTTAAATTGGACCACGTATTATATTACAGGGTTATAGTGTACCCTACCACAGGAAATAATTATAGGTCAATTAGGGGGTACACAGAGAGACCCTAAAGTTTACTATGAATGCCTATGCGAAATAAAGTGTTCTGAGAAGCTTAAAATGAGGAAATAAGCGTTCTAAAATGCTTTAAAAATTCAAAGACATTTTTCAATGTTAACTAACGGCACGGTATCGGACCTTAATATTGACCTATAATTTTTAAATTGGACCACGTATTATATTAAAGGGTAATAGTGTACCCTACCACAGGAAATAATTATAGGTCATTTAGGGGGTACACAGCGTGACCCTAAATTTTACTATGTATGCTTATGCGAAATAGAGTGTTCTGAGAAGCTTAAAATGAAGAAATAAGCGTTCTAAAATGCTTTAAAAATTCAAAGACATCTTTCAATGGTTAACTAGCGCAAGGCGCAATATCAGACCTTAATATTGACCCATAATATTTAAATTGGACCAGGTATTATATTACAGGGTAATAGTGTACCCTACCGCAGGAAATAATTATAGGTCAATTAGGGGGTACACTATGTATATTTTAAATAGTGCATTAAAACAAGGAAATACGAAAACACTTTTCTATGTTAACTAACGGCACGGTATCGGACCTTAATATTGACCTATAATTTTTAAATTGTACCACGTATTATATTACAGGGTAATAGTGTACCTTACCACAGGAAATAATTATAGGTCAATTAGGTGGTACACAGCGTGACCCTAAAATTTACTATGTATGCCTATGCGAAATAGAGTGTTCTGAGAAGCTTAAAATGAAGAAATAAGCGTTCTAAAATGCTTTAAAAATTCAAAGACATCTTTCAATGGTTAACTAACGCAAGGCGCAATATCAGACCTTAATATTGACCCATAATATTTAAATTGGACCAGGTATTATATTACAGGGTAATAGTGTACCCTACCACAGGAAATAATTATAGGTCAATTAGGGGGTACACTATGTATATTTTAAATAGTGCATTAAAACAAGGAAATACGAAGACACTTTTCTATGTTAACTAACGGCACGGTATCGGACCTTAATATTGACCTATAATTTTTAAATTGGACCACGTATTATATTACAGGGTTATAGTGTACCCTACCACAGGAAATAATTATAGGTCAATTAGGGGGTACGCAGAGTGACCCTAAAGTTTTCTATGTATGCCTATGCGAAATGAAGTGTTCTGAGAAGCTTAAAATGAGGAAATAAGCGTTCTAAAATGCTTTAAAAATTCAAAGACATTTTTCTATGCTAACTAACGGCACGGTATCGGACCTTAATATTGACCTATAATTTTTAAATTGGACCACCTATTATATTACAGGGTAATAGTGTACCCTACCACAGGAAATAATTATAGGTCAATTAGGGGGTACACAGCGTGACCCTAAAGTTTACTATGTATGCCTATGCGAAATAAAGTGTTCTGAGAAGTTTAAAATGAAGAAATAAGCGTTCTAAAATGCTTTAAAAATTCAAAGACATCTTTCAATGGTTAACTAACGCAAGGCGCAATATCAAACCTTAATATTGACCCATAATATTTAAATTGGACCAGGTATTATATTACAGGGTAATAGTGTACCCTACCACAGGAAATAATTATAGGTCAATTAGGGGGTACACTATGTATATTTTAAATAGTGCATTAAAACAAGGAAATACGAAGACATTTTTCAATGTTAACTAACGGCACGGTATCGGAACTTAATATTGACCTATAATTTTTAAATTGGACCACGTATTATATTACAGGGTAATAGTGTACCCTACCACAGGAAATAATTATAGGTCATTTAGGGGGTACACAGCGTGACCCTAAATTTTACTATGTATGCCTATGCGAAATAGAGTGTTCTGAGAAGCTTAAAATGAAGAAATAAGCGTTCTAAAATGCTTTAAAAATTCAAAGACATCTTTCAATGGTTAACTAACGCAAGGCGCAATATCAGACCTTAATATTGACCCATAAAATTTAAATTGGACCAGGTATTATATTACAGGGTAATAGTGTACCCTAACAAAGGAAATAATTATAGGTCAATTAGGGGGTACACTATGTATATTTTAAATAGTGCATTAAAACAAGGAAATACGAAGACACTTTTCTATGTTAACTAACGGCACGGTATCGGACCTTAATATTGACCTATAATTTTTAAATTGGACCACGTATTATATTACAGGGTTATAGTGTACCCTACCACAGGAAATAATTATAGGTCAATTAGGGGGTACACAGAGTGACCCTAAAGTTTACTATATATATGCCTATGCGAAATAGAGTGTTCTGAGATGCTTAAAATGAAGAAATAAGCGTTCTAAAATGCTTTAAAAATTCAAAAACATCTTTCAATGGTTAACTAACGCAATTCGCAATATCAGACCTTAATATTGACCCATAATATTTAAATTGGACCAGGTATTATATTACAGGGTAATAGTGTACCCTACCACAGGAAATAATTATAGGTCAATTAGGGGGTACACTATGTATATTTTAAATAGTGCATTAAAACAAGGAAATACGAAGACA
Organism: Parasteatoda tepidariorum; assembly: GCF_982258835.1. Lineage (NCBI taxonomy): Eukaryota > Metazoa > Arthropoda > Arachnida > Araneae > Theridiidae > Parasteatoda > Parasteatoda tepidariorum. Next base: position 79,551 of record NW_028257440.1, read on the forward strand.
CTTTTCTATGTTAACTAACGGCACGGTATCGGATATTAATATTGACCTATAATTTTTAAATTGGACCACGTATTATATTACAGGGTTATAGTGTACCCTACCACAGGAAATAATTATAGGTCAATTAGGGGGTACGCAGAGTGACCCTAAAGTTTACTATGTATGCGTATGCGAAATAAAGTGTTCTGAGAAGCTTAAAATGAGGAAATAAGCGTTCTAAAATGCTTTAAAAATTCAATGACATTTTTCTATGCTTACTAACGGCACGGTATCGGACCTTAATATTGCCCTATAATTTTTAAATTGGACCACCTATTATATTACAGGGTAATAGTGTACCTTACAACAGGAAATAATTATAGGTCATTTAGGGGGTACACAGCGTGACCCTAAAGTTTACTATGTATGCCTATGCGAAATAAAGTGTTCTGAGAAGCTTAAAATGAAGAAATAAGCGTTCTAAAATGCTTTAAAAATTCAAAGACATCTTTCAATGGTTAACTAACGCAAGGCGCAATATCAAACCTTAATATTGACCCATAATATTTAAATTGAACCAGGTATTGTATTACAGGGTAATAGTGTACCCTACCACAGGAAATAATTATAGGTCAATTAGGGGGTACACTATGTATATTTTAAATAGTGCATTAAAACAAGGAAATACGAAGACATTTTTCAATGTTAACTAACGGCACGGTATCGGAACTTAATATTGACCTATAAATTTTAAATTGGACCACGTATTATATTACAGGGTAATAGTGTGCCCTACCACAGGAAATAATTATAGGTCATTTAGGGGGTACACAGCGTGACCCTAAATTTTACTATGTATGCCTATGCGAAATAGAGTGCTCTCAGAAGCTTAAAATGAAGAAATAAGCGTTCTAAAATGCTTTAAAAATTCAAAGACATCTTTCAATGGTTAACTAACGCAAGGCGCAATATCAGACCTTAATATTGACCCATAATATTTAAATTGGACCAGGTATTATATTACAGGGTAATAGTGTACCCCACCAAAGGAAATAATTATAGGTCAATTAGGGGGTACACAGCGTGACCCTAAAGTTTACTATGTATGCCTATGCGAAATAAAGTGTTCTGAGAAGCTTAAAATGAGGAAATAAGCGTTCTAAAATGCTTTAAAAATTCAAAGACATTTTTTTATGTTAACTAACGGCACGGTATCGGACCTTAATATTGACCTATAATTTTTAAATTGGACCACGTATTATATTACAGGGTAATAGTGTACCCTACCACAGGATATAATTATAGGTCATTTAGGGGGTACACAGCGTGACCCTAAATTTTACTATGTATGCCTATGCGAAATAGAGTGTTCTGAGATGCTTAAAATGAAGAAATAAGCGTTCTAAAATGCTTTAAAAATTCAAAGACATCTTTCAATGGTTAACTAACGCAAGGCGCAATATCAGACCTTAATATTGACCCATAATATTTAAATTGGAATAGGTATTATATTACAGGGTAATAGTGTACCCTACCACAGGAAATAATTATAGGTCAATTAGGGGGTACACTATGTATATTTTAAATAGTGCATTAAAACAAGGAAATACGAATACACTTTTCTATGTTAACTAACGGCACGGTATCGGACCTTAATATTGACCTATAATTTTTAAATTGGACCACGTATTATATTACAGGGTTATAGTGTACCCTACCACAGGAAATAATTATAGGTCAATTAGGGGGTACACAGAGAGACCCTAAAGTTTACTATGTATGCTTATGCGAAATAAAGTGTTCTGAGAAGCTTAAAATGAGGAAATAAGCGTTCTAAAATGCTTTAAAAATTCAAAGACATTTTTCAATGTTAACTAACGGCACGGTATCGGTCCTTAATATTGACCTATAATTTTTAAATTGGACCATGTATTATATTACAGGGTTATAGTGTACCCTACCACAGGAAATAATTATAGGTCAATTAGGGGGTACGCAGAGTGACCCTAAAGTTTACTATGTATGCGTATGCGAAATAAAGTGTTCTGAGAAGCTTAAAATGAGGAAATAAGCGTTCTAAAATGCTTTAAAAATTCAATGACATTTTTCTATGCTTACTAACGGCACGGTATCGGACCTTAATATTGCCCTATAATTTTTAAATTGGACCACCTATTATATTACAGGGTAATAGTGTACCTTACCACAGGAAATAATTATAGGTCAATTAGGGGGTACACAGCGTGACCCTAAAGTTTACTATGTATGCCTATGCGAAATAAAGTGTTCTGAGAAGCTTAAAATGAAGAAATAAGCGTTCTAAAATGCTTTAAAAATTCAAAGACATCTTTCAATGGTTAACTAACGCAAGGCGCAATATCAAACCTTAATATTGACCCATAATATTTAAATTGAACCAGGTATTGTATTACAGGGTAATAGTGTACCCTACCACAGGAAATAATTATAGGTCATTTAGGGGGTACACTATGTATATTTTAAATAGTGCATTAAAACAAGGAAATACGAAGACATTTTTCAATGTTAACTAACGGCACGGTATCGGAACTTAATATTGACCTATAAATTTTAAATTGGACCACGTATTATATTACAGGGTAATAGTGTGCCCTACCACAGGAAATAATTATAGGTCATTTAGGGGGTACACAGCGTGACCCTAAATTTTACTATGTATGCCTATGCGAAATAGAGTGCTCTCAGAAGCTTAAAATGAAGAAATAAGCGTTCTAAAATGCTTTAAAAATTCAAAGACATCTTTCAATGGTTAACTAACGCAAGGCGCAATATCAGACCTTAATATTGACCCATAATATTTAAATTGGACCAGGTATTATATTACAGGGTAATAGTGTACCCCACCAAAGGAAATAATTATAGGTCAATTAGGGGGTACACAGCGTGACCCTAAAGTTTACTATGTATGCCTATGCGAAATAAAGTGTTCTGAGAAGCTTAAAATGAGGAAATAAGCGTTCTAAAATGCTTTAAAAATTCAAAGACATTTTTTTATGTTAACTAACGGCACGGTATCGGACCTTAATATTGACCTATAATTTTTAAATTGGACCACGTATTATATTACAGGGTAATAGTGTACCCTAACACAGGATATAATTATAGGTCATTTAGGGGGTACACAGCGTGACCCTAAATTTTACTATGTATGCCTATGCGAAATAGAGTGTTCTGAGATGCTTAAAATGAAGAAATAAGCGTTCTAAAATGCTTTAAAAATTCAAAGACATCTTTCAATGGTTAACTAACGCAAGGCGCAATATCAGACCTTAATATTGACCCATAATATTTAAATTGGAATAGGTATTATATTACAGGGTAATAGTGTACCCTACCACAGGAAATAATTATAGGTCAATTAGGGGGTACACTATGTATATTTTAAATAGTGCATTAAAACAAGGAAATACGAATACACTTTTCTATGTTAACTAACGGCACGGTATCGGACCTTAATATTGACCTATAATTTTTAAATTGGACCACGTATTATATTACAGGGTTATAGTGTACCCTACCACAGGAAATAATTATAGGTCAATTAGGGGGTACACAGAGAGACCCTAAAGTTTACTATGTATGCTTATGCGAAATAAAGTGTTCTGAGAAGCTTAAAATGAGGAAATAAGCGTTCTAAAATGCTTTAAAAATTCAAAGACATTTTTCAATGTTAACTAACGGCACGGTATCGGTCCTTAATATTGACCTATAATTTTTAAATTGGACCACGTATTATATTACAGGGTAATAGTGTACCCTACCACAGGAAATAATTATAGGTCATTTAGGGGGTACACAGCGTGACCCTAAATTTTACTATGTATGCTTATGCGAAATAAAGTGTTCTGAGAAGCTTAAAATGAAGAAATAAGCATTCTAAAATGCTTTAAAAATTCAAAGACATCTTTCAATGGTTAACTAGCGCAAGGCGCAATATCAGACCTTAATATTGACCCATAATATTTAAATTGGACCAGGTATTATATTACAGGGTTATAGTGTACCCTACCACAGGAAATAATTATAGGTCAATTAGGGGGTACACTATGTATGTTTTAAATAGTGCATTAAAACAAGAAAATACGAAGACACTTTTCTATGTTAACTAACGGCACGGTATTGCACCTTAATATTGACCTATAATTTTTAAATTGGACCACGTATTATATTACAGGGTTATAGTGTACCCTACCACAGGAAATAATTATAGGTCAATTAGGGGGTACACAGAGTGACCCTAAAGTTTACTATGTATGCCTATGCGAAATAAAGTGTTCTGAGAAGCTTAAAATGAGGAAATAAGCGTTCCAAAATGCTTTAAAAATTCAAAGACATTTTTCTATGTTAACTAACGGCACGGTATCGGACCTTAATATTGACCTATAATTTTTAAATTGGACCACGTATTATATTAGAGGGTAATAGTGTACCCTACCACAGGAAATAATTATAGGTCATTTAGGGGATACACAGCGTGACCCTAAAGTTTACTATGTATGCCTATGCGAAATAGAGTGTTCTGAGAAGCTTAAAATGAAGAAATAAGCGTTCTAAAATGCTTTAAAAATTCAAAGACATCTTTCAATGGTTAACTAACGCAAGGCGCAATATCAAACCTTAATATTGACCCATAATATTTAAATTGAACCAGGTATTGTATTACAGGGTAATAGTGTACCCTACCACAGGAAATAATTATAGGTCAATTAGGGGGTACACTATGTATATTTTAAATAGTGCATTAAAACAAGGAAATACGAATACACTTTTCTATGTTAACTAACGGCACGGTATCGGACCTTAATATTGACCTATAATTTTTAAATTGGACCACGTATTATATTACAGGGTTATAGTGTACCCTACCACAGGAAATAATTATAGGTCAATTAGGGGGTACACAGAGAGACCCTAAAGTTTACTATGTATGCTTATGCGAAATAAAGTGTTCTGAGAAGCTTAAAATGAGGAAATAAGCGTTCTAAAATGCTTTAAAAATTCAAAGACATTTTTCAATGTTAACTAACGGCACGGTATCGGTCCTTAATATTGACCTATAATTTTTAAATTGGACCACGTATTATATTACAGGGTAATAGTGTACCCTACCACAGGAAATAATTATAGGTCATTTAGGGGGTACACAGCGTGACCCTAAATTTTACTATGTATGCTTATGCGAAATAAAGTGTTCTGAGAAATTTAAAATGAAGAAATAAGCATTCTAAAATGCTTTAAAAATTCAAAGACATCTTTCAATGGTTAACTAGCGCAAGGCGCAATATCAGACCTTAATATTGACCCATAATATTTAAATTGGACCAGGTATTATATTACAGGGTTATAGTGTACCCTACCACAGGAAATAATTATAGGTCAATTAGGGGGTACACTATGTATGTTTTAAATAGTGCATTAAAACAAGAAAATACGAAGACACTTTTCTATGTTAACTAACGGCACGGTATTGCACCTTAATATTGACCTATAATTTTTAAATTGGACCACGTATTATATTACAGGGTTATAGTGTACCCTACCACAGGAAATAATTATAGGTCAATTAGGGGGTACACAGAGTGACCCTAAAGTTTACTATGTATGCCTATGCGAAATAAAGTGTTCTGAGAAGCTTAAAATGAGGAAATAAGCGTTCCAAAATGCTTTAAAAATTCAAAGACATTTTTCTATGTTAACTAACGGCACGGTATCGGACCTTAATATTGACCTATAATTTTTAAATTGGACCACGTATTATATTAGAGGGTAATAGTGTACCCTACCACAGGAAATAATTATAGGTCATTTAGGGGATACACAGCGTGACCCTAACGTTTACTATGTATGCCTATGCGAAATAGAGTGTTCTGAGAAGCTTAAAATGAAGAAATAAGCGTTCTAAAATGCTTTAAAAATTCAAAGACATCTTTCAATGGTTAACTAACGCAAGGCGCAATATCAAACCTTAATATTGACCCATAATATTTAAATTGAACCAGGTATTGTATTACAGGGTAATAGTGTACCCTACCACAGGAAATAATTATAGGTCAATTAGGGGGTACACTATGTATATTTTAAATAGTTCATTAAAACAAGGAAATACGAAGACATTTTTCAATGTTAACTAACGGCACGGTATCGGAACTTAATATTGACCTATAATTTTTAAATTAAACCACGTATTATATTACAGGGTAATAGTGTGCCCTACCACAGGAAATAATTATAGGTCATTTAGGGGGTACACAGCGTGACCCTAAATTTTACTATGTATGCCTATGCGAAATAGAGTGCTCTGAGAAGCTTAAAATGAAGAAATAAGCGTTCTAAAATGCTTTAAAAATTCAAAGACATCTTTCAATGGTTAACTAACGCAAGGCACAATATCAGACCTTAATATTGACCCATAATATTTAAATAGGACCAGGTATTATATTACAGGGTAATAGTGTACCCCACCAAAGGAAATAATTATAGGTCAATTAGGGGGTACACAGCGTGACCCTAAAGTTTACTATGTATGCCTATGCGAAATAAAGTGTTCTGAGAAGCTTAAAATGAGGAAATAAGCGTTCTAAAATGCTTTAAAAATTCAAAGACATTTTTCTATGTTAACTAACGGCACGGTATCGGACCTTAATATTGACCCATAATATTTAAATTGGACCAGGTATTATATTACAGGGTAATAGTGTACCCTGCCACAGGAAATAATTATAGGTCAATTAGGGGGTACACTATGTACTAACGGCACGGTATCGGACCTTAATATTGACCTATGATTTTTAAATTGGACCACGTATTATATTACAGGGTTATAGTGTACCCTACCACAGGAAATAATTATAGGTCAATTAGGGGGTACGCAGAGTGACCCTAAAGTTTTCTATGTATGCCTATGCGAAATGAAGTGTTCTGAGAAGCTTAAAATGAAGAAATAAGCGTTCTAAAATGCTTTAAAAATTCAAAGACATCTTTCAATGGTTAACTAACGCAAGGCGCAATATCAAACCTTAATATTGACCCATAATATTTAAACTGAACCAGGTATTGTATTACAGGGTAATAGTGTACCCTACCACAGGAAATAATTATAGGTCAATTAGGGGGTACACAGCGTGACCCTAAAGTTTACTATGTATGCCTATGCGAAATAAAGTGTTCTGAGAAGCTTAAAATGAGGAAATAAGCGTTCTAAAATGCTTTAAAAATTCAAAGACATTTTTCTATGTTAACTAACGGCACGGTATTGGACCTTAATATTGACCTATAATTTTTAAATTGGACCACGTATTATATTACAGGGTAATAGTGTACCCTACCACAGGATATAATTATAGGTCATTTAGGGGGTACACAGCGTGACCCTAAATTTTACTATGTATGCCTATGCGAAATAAAGTGTTCTGAGATGCTTAAAATGAAGAAATAAGCGTTCTAAAATGCTTTAAAAATTCAACGACATCTTTCAATGGTTAACTAACGCAAGGCGCAATATCAGACCTTAATATTGACCCATAATATTTAAATTGGACCAGGTATTATATTACAGGGTAATAGTGTACCCTACCACAAGAAATAATTATAGGTCAATTAGGGGGTACACTATGTATATTTTAAATAGTGCATTAAAACAAGGAAATACGAAGACACTTTTCTATGTTAACTAACGGCACGGTATCGGACCTTAATATTGACCTATAATTTTTAAATTGGACCACGTATTATATTACAGGGTTATAGTGTACCCTACCACAGGAAATAATTATAGGTCAATTAGGGGGTACGCAGAGTGACCCTAAAGTTTTCTATGTATGCCTATGCGAAATGAAGTGTTCTGAGAAGCTTAAAATGAGGAAATAAGCGTTCTAAAATGCTTTAAAAATTCAAAGACATTTTTCTATGCTAACTAACGGCACGGTATCGGACCTTAATATTGACCTATAATTTTTAAATTGGACCACCTTTTATATTACAGGGTAATAGTATACCCTACCACAGGAAATAATTATAGGTCAATTAGGGGGTACACAGCGTGACCCTAAAGTTTACTATGTATTGCTATGCGAAATAAAGTGTTCTGAGAAGCTTAAAATGAAGAAATAAGCGTTCTAAAATGCTTTAAAAATTCAAAGACATCTTTCAATGGTTAACTAACACAAGGCGCAATATCAAACCTTAATATTGACCCATAATATTTAAATTGAACCAGGTATTGTATTACAGGGTAATAGTGTACCCTACCACAGGAAATAATTATAGGTCAATTAGGGGGTACACTATGAATATTTTAAATAGTGCATTAAAACAAGGAAATACGAAGACATTTTTCAATGTTAAATAACGGCACGGTATCGGAACTTAATATTGACCTATAATTTTTAAATTGGAACACGTATTATATTACAGGGTAATAGTGTACCCTACCACAGGAAATAATTATAGGTCATTTAGGGGGTACACAGCGTGACCCTAAATTTTACTATGTATGCCTATGCGAAATAGAGTGTTCTGAGAAGCTTAAAATGAAGAAATAAGCGTTCTAAAATGCTTTAAAAATTCAAAGACATCTTTCAATGGTTAACTAACGCAAGGCGCAATATCAGACCTTAATATTGACCCATAATATTTAAATTGGACCAGGTATTATATTACAGAGTAATAGTGTACCCTTCCAAAGGAAATAATTATAGGTCAATTAGGGGGTACACAGCGTGACCCTAAAGTTTACTATGTATGCCTATGCGAAATAAAGTGTTCTGAGAAGCTTAAAATGAGGAAATAAGCGTTCTAAAATGCTTTAAAAATTCAAAGACATTTTTCTATGTTAACTAACGGCACGGTATCGGACCTTAATATTGACCTATAATTTTTAAATTGGACCACGTATTATATTACAGGGTAATAGTGTACCCTACCACAGGATATAATTATAGGTCATTTAGGGGGTTCACAGCGTGACCCTAAATTTTACTATGTATGCCTATGCGAAATAGAGTGTTCTGAGATGCTTAAAATGAAGAAATAAGCGTTCTAAAATGCTTTAAAAATTCAAAGACATCTTTCAATGGTTAACTAACGCAAGGCGCAATATCAGACCTTAATATTGACCCATAATATTTAAATTGGACCAGGTATTATATTACAGGGTAATATTGTACCCTACCACAGGAAATAATTATAGGTCAATTAGGGGGTACACTATGTATATTTTAAATAGTGCATTAAAACAAGGAAATACGAAGACACTTTTCTATGTTAACTAACGGCACGGTATCGGACCTTAATATTGACCTATAATTTTTAAATTGGACCACGTATTATATTACAGGGTTATAGTGTACCCTACCACAGGAAATAATTATAGGTCAATTAGGGGGTACACAGAGTGACCCTAAAGTTTACTATGTATGCCTATGCGAAATAAAGTGTTCTGAGAAGCTTAAAATGTGGAAATAAGCGTTCTAAAATGCTTGAAAAATTCAAAGACATTTTTCTATGTTAACTAACGGCACGGTATCGGACCTTAATATTGACCTATAATTTTTAAATTGGACCACGTATTATATTACAGGGTTATAGTGTACCCTACCACAGGAAATAATTATAGGTCAATTAGGGGGTACACAGAGTGACCCTAAAAATTACTATGTATGCCTATGCGAAATGAAGTGTTCTGAGAAGCTTAAAATGAAGAAATAAGCGTTCTAAAATGCTTTAAAAATTCAAAGACATCTTTCAATGGTTAACTAACGCAAGGCGCAATATCAAACCTTAATATTGACCCATAATATTTAAACTGAACCAGGTATTGTATTACAGGGTAATAGTGTACCCTACCACAGGAAATAATTATAGGTCAATTAGGGGGTACACAGCGTGACCCTAAAGTTTACTATGTATGCCTATGCGAAATAAAGTGTTCTGAGAAGCTTAAAATGAGGAAATAAGCGTTCTAAAATGCTTTAAAAATTCAAAGACATTTTTCTATGTTAACTAACGGCACGGTATTGGACCTTAATATTGACCTATAATTTTTAAATTGGACCACGTATTATATTACAGGGTAATAGTGTACCCTACCACAGGATATAATTATAGGTCATTTAGGGGGTACACAGCGTGACCCTAAATTTTACTATGTATGCCTATGCGAAATAGAGTGTTCTGAGATGCTTAAAATGAAGAAATAAGCGTTCTAAAATGCTTTAAAAATTCAACGACATCTTTCAATGGTTAACTAACGCAAGGCGCAATATCAGACCTTAATATTGACCCATAATATTTAAATTGGACCAGGTATTATATTACAGGGTAATAGTGTACCCTACCACAAGAAATAATTATAGGTCAATTAGGGGGTACACTATGTATATTTTAAATAGTGCATTAAAACAAGGAAATACGAAGACACTTTTCTATGTTAACTAACGGCACGGTATCGGACCTTAATATTGACCTATAATTTTTAAATTGGACCACGTATTATATTACAGGGTTATAGTGTACCCTACCACAGGAAATAATTATAGGTCAATTAGGGGGTACGCAGAGTGACCCTAAATTTTCTATGTATGCCTATGCGAAATGAAGTGTTCTGAGAAGCTTAAAATGAGGAAATAAGCGTTCTAAAATGCTTTAAAAATTCAAAGACATTTTTCTATGCTAACTAACGGCACGATATCGGACCTTAATATTGACCTATAATTTTTAAATTGGACCACCTTTTATATTACAGGGTAATAGTATACCCTACCACAGGAAATAATTATAGGTCAATTAGGGGGTACACAGCGTGACCCTAAAGTTTACTATGTATTGCTATGCGAAATAAAGTGTTCTGAGAAGCTTAAAATGAAGAAATAAGCGTTCTAAAATGCTTTAAAAATTCAAAGACATCTTTCAATGGTTAACTAACACAAGGCGCAATATCAAACCTTAATATTGACCCATAATATTTAAATTGAACCAGGTATTGTATTACAGGGTAATAGTGTACCCTACCACAGGAAATAATTATAGGTCAATTAGGGGGTACACTATGAATATTTTAAATAGTGCATTAAAACAAGGAAATACGAAGACACTTTTCTATGTTAACTAACGGCACGGTATCGGACCTTAATATTGACCTATAATTTTTAAATTGGACTACGTATTATATTACAGGGTTATAGTGTACCCTACCACAGGAAATAATTATAGGTCAATTAGGGGGTACACAGAGTGACCCTAAAGTTTACTATGTATGCCTATGCGAAATGAAGTGTTCTGAGAAGCTTAAAATGAAGAAATAAGCGTTCTAAAATGCTTTAAAAATTCAAAGACATCTTTCAATGGTTAACTAACGCAAGGCGCAATATCAAACCTTAATATTGACCCATAATATTTAAACTGAACCAGGTATTGTATTACAGGGTAATAGTGTACCCTAATACAGGAAATAATTATAGGTCAATTAGGGGGTACACAGCGTGACCCTAAAGTTTACTATGTATGCCTATGCGAAATAAAGTGTTCTGAGAAGCTTAAAATGAGGAAATAAGCGTTCTAAAATGCTTTAAAAATTCAAAGACATTTTTCTATGTTAACTAACGGCACGGTATTGGACCTTAATATTGACCTATAATTTTTAAATTGGACCACGTATTATATTACAGGGTAATAGTGTACCCTACCACAGGATATAATTATAGGTCATTTAGGGGGTACACAGCGTGACCCTAAATTTTACTATGTATGCCTATGCGAAATAGAGTGTTCTGAGATGCTTAAAATGAAGAAATAAGCGTTCTAAAATGCTTTAAAAATTCAACGACATCTTTCAATGGTTAACTAACGCAAGGCGCAATATCAGACCTTAATATTGACCCATAATATTTAAATTGGACCAGGTATTATATTATAGGGTAATAGTGTACCCTACCACAAGAAATAATTATAGGTCAATTAGGGGGTACACTATGTATATTTTAAATAGTGCATTAAAACAAGGAAATACGAAGACACTTTTCTATGTTAACTAACGGCACGGTATCGGACCTTAATATTGACCTATAATTTTTAAATTGGACCACGTATTATATTACAGGGTTATAGTGTACCCTACCACAGGAAATAATTATAGGTCAATTAGGGGGTACGCAGAGTGACCCTAAAGTTTTCTATGTATGCCTATGCGAAATGAAGTGTTCTGAGAAGCTTAAAATGAGGAAATAAGCGTTCTAAAATGCTTTAAAAATTCAAAGACATTTTTCTATGCTAACTAACGGCACGGTATCGGACCTTAATATTGACCTATAATTTTTAAATTGGACCACCTTTTATATTACAGGGTAATAGTATACCCTACCACAGGAAATAATTATAGGTCAATTAGGGGGTACACAGCGTGACCCTAAAGTTTACTATGTATTGCTATGCGAAATAAAGTGTTCTGAGAAGCTTAAAATGAAGAAATAAGCGTTCTAAAATGCTTTAAAAATTCAAAGACATCTTTCAATGGTTAACTAACACAAGGCGCAATATCAAACCTTAATATTGACCCATAATATTTAAATTGAACCAGGTATTGTATTACAGGGTAATAGTGTACCCTACCACAGGAAATAATTATAGGTCAATTAGGGGGTACACTATGAATATTTTAAATAGTGCATTAAAACAAGGAAATACGAAGACATTTTTCAATGTTAAATAACGGCACGGTATCGGAACTTAATATTGACCTATAATTTTTAAATTGGAACACGTATTATATTACAGGGTAATAGTGTACCCTACCACAGGAAATAATTATAGGTCATTTAGGGGGTACACAGCGTGACCCTAAATTTTACTATGTATGCCTATGCGAAATAGAGTGTTCTGAGAAGCTTAAAATGAAGAAATAAGCGTTCTAAAATGCTTTAAAAATTCAAAGACATCTTTCAATGGTTAACTAACGCAAGGCGCAATATCAGACCTTAATATTGACCCATAATATTTAAATTGGACCAGGTATTATATTACAGAGTAATAGTGTACCCTTCCAAAGGAAATAATTATAGGTCAATTAGGGGGTACACAGCGTGACCCTAAAGTTTACTATGTATGCCTATGCGAAATAAAGTGTTCTGAGAAGCTTAAAATGAGGAAATAAGCGTTCTAAAATGCTTTAAAAATTCAAAGACATTTTTCTATGTTAACTAACGGCACGGTATCGGACCTTAATATTGACCTATAATTTTTAAATTGGACCACGTATTATATTACAGGGTAATAGTGTACCCTACCACAGGATATAATTATAGGTCATTTAGGGGGTTCACAGCGTGACCCTAAATTTTACTATGTATGCCTATGCGAAATAGAGTGTTCTGAGATGCTTAAAATGAAGAAATAAGCGTTCTAAAATGCTTTAAAAATTCAAAGACATCTTTCAATGGTTAACTAACGCAAGGCGCAATATCAGACCTTAATATTGACCCATAATATTTAAATTGGACCAGGTATTATATTACAGGGTAATATTGTACCCTACCACAGGAAATAATTATAGGTCAATTAGGGGGTACACTATGTATATTTTAAATAGTGCATTAAAACAAGGAAATACGAAGACACTTTTCTATGTTAACTAACGGCACGGTATCGGACCTTAATATTGACCTATAATTTTTAAATTGGACCACGTATTATATTACAGGGTTATAGTGTACCCTACCACAGGAAATAATTATAGGTCAATTAGGGGGTACACAGAGTGACCCTAAAGTTTACTATGTATGCCTATGCGAAATAAAGTGTTCTGAGAAGCTTAAAATGTGGAAATAAGCGTTCTAAAATGCTTGAAAAATTCAAAGACATTTTTCTATGTTAACTAACGGCACGGTATCGGACCTTAATATTGACCTATAATTTTTAAATTGGACCACGTATTATATTACATGATAATAATGTACCCTACCACAGGAAATAATTTTAGGTCAATTAGGGGGTACACAGTGTGACCCTAAAGTTTACTATGTATGCCTATGCGAAATAAAGTGTTCTGAGAAGCTTAAAATGATGAAATAAGCGTTCTAAAATGCTTTAAAAATTTAAAGACATCTTTCAATGGTTAACTAACGCTAGGCGCAATATCAGACCTTAATATTGACCCATAATATTTAAATTGGACCAGGTATTATATTACAGGGTAATAGTGTAAGCTACCACAGGAAATAATTATAGGTCAATTAGGGGGTACACTATGTATATTTTAAATAGTGCATTAAAACAAGGAAATACGAAGACACTTTTCTATGTTAACTAACGGCACGGTATCGGACCTTAATATTGACCTATAATTTTTAAATTTGACCACGTATTATATTACAGGGTTATAGTGTACCCTACCACAGGAAATAATTATAGGTCAATTAGGGGGTACACAGAGTGACCCTAAAGTTTACTATATATGCCTATGCGAAATAGAGTGTTCTGAGATGCTTAAAATGAAGAAATAAGCGTTCTAAAATGCTTTAAAAATTCAAAGACATCTTTCAATGGTTAACTAACGCAAGGCGCAATATCAGACCTTAATATTGACCCATAATATTTAAATTGGACCAGGTATTATATTACAGGGTAATAGTGTACCCTAAAACAGGAAATAATTATAGGTCAATTAGGGGGTACACTATGTATATTTTAAATAGTGCATTAAAACAAGGAAATACGAAGACACTTTTCTATGTTAACTAACGGCACGGTATCGGACCTTAATATTGACCTATAATTTTTAAACTGGACCACGTATTATATTACAGGGTTATAGTGTACCCTACCACAGGAAATAATTATAGGTCAATTAGGGGGTACACAGAGTGACCCTAAAGTTTACTATATATGCCTATGCGAAATAAAGTGTTCTGAGAAGCTTAAAATGAGGAAATAAGCGTTCTAAAATGCTTTAAAAATTCAAAGACATTTTTCTATGTTAACTAACGGCACGGTATCGGACCTTAATATTGACCTATAATTTTTAAATTGGACCACGTATTATATTACAGGGTAATAGTGTGCCCTACCACAGGAAATAATTATAGGTCATTTAGGGGGTACACAGCGTGACCCTAAATTTTACTATGTATGCCTATGCGAAATAAAGTGTTCTGAGAAGCTTAAAATGAAGAAATAAGCGTTCTAAAATGCTTTAAAAATTCAAAGACATCTTTCAATGGTTAACTAGCGCAGGGCGCAATATCAGACCTTAATATTGACCCATAATATTTAAATTGGACCAGGTATTATATTACAGGGTAATAGTGCACCCTACCACAGGAAATAATTATAGGTCAATTAGGGGGTACACTATGTATATTTTAAATAGTGCATTAAAACAAGGAAATACGAAGACACTTTTCTATGTTAACTAACGGCACGGTATCGGACCTTAATATTGACCTATAATTTTTAAATTGTACCACGTATTATATTACAGGGTAATAGTGTACCTTACCACAGGAAATAATTATAGGTCAATTAGGAGGTACACAGCATGACCCTAAAATTTACTATGTATGCCTATGCGAAATAGAGTGTTCTGAGCAGCTTAAAATGAAGAAATAAGCGTTCTAAAATGCTTTAAAAATTCAAAGACATCTTTCAATGGTTAACTAACGCAAGGCGCGATATCAGACCTTAATATGGAACCATAATATTTAAATTGGACCAGGTATTATATTACAGGGTAATAGTGTACCCTACAACAGGAAATAATTATAGGTCAATTAGGGGGTACACTATGTATGTTTTAAATAGTGCATTAAAACAAGAAAATACGAAGACACTTTTCTATGTTAACTAACGGCACGGTATCGGACCTTAATATTGACCTATAATTTTTAAATTGGACCACGTATTATATTACAGGGTTATAGTGTACCCTACCACAGGAAATAATTATAGGTTAATTAGGGGGTACACAGAGTGACCCTAAAGTTTACTATGTATGCCTATGCGAAATAAAGTGTTCTGAGAAGCTTAAAATGAGGAAATAAGCGTTCTAAAATGCTTTAAAAATTCAAAGACATTTTTTTATGTTAACTAACGGCACGGTATCGGACCTTAATATTGACCTATAATTTTTAAATTGGACCACCTATTATATTACAGGGTAATAGTGTACCCTACCACAGGAAATAATTATAGGTCAATTAGGGGGTACACAGCGTGACCCTAAAGTTTACTATGTATGCCTATGCGAAATAAAGTGTTCTGAGAAGCTTAAAATGAAGAAATAAGCGTTCTAAAATGCTTTAAAAATTCAAAGACATCTTTCAATGGTTAACTAACGCAAGGCGCAATATCAAACCTTAATATTGACCCATAATATTTAAATTGAACAAGGTATTGTATTACAGGGCAATAGTGCACCCTACCACAGGAAATAATTATAGGTCAATTAGGGGGTACACTATGTATATTTTAAATAGTGCATTAAAACAAGGAAATACGAAGACACTTTTCTATGTTAACTAACGGCACGGTATCGGACCTTAATATTGACCTATAATTTTTAAATTGTACCACGTATTATATTACAGGGTAATAGTGTACCTTACCACAGGAAATAATTATAGGTCAATTAGGAGGTACACAGCATGACCCTAAAATTTACTATGTATGCCTATGCGAAATAGAGTGTTCTGAGCAGCTTAAAATGAAGAAATAAGCGTTCTAAAATGCTTTAAAAATTCAAAGACATCTTTCAATGGTTAACTAACGCAAGGCGCGATATCAGACCTTAATATGGAACCATAATATTTAAATTGGACCAGGTATTATATTACAGGGTAATAGTGTACCCTACAACAGGAAATAATTATAGGTCAATTAGGGGGTACACTATGTATGTTTTAAATAGTGCATTAAAACAAGAAAATACGAAGACACTTTTCTATGTTAACTAACGGCACGGTATCGGACCTTAATATTGACCTATAATTTTTAAATTGGACCACGTATTATATTACAGGGTTATAGTGTACCCTACCACAGGAAATAATTATAGGTTAATTAGGGGGTACACAGAGTGACCCTAAAGTTTACTATGTATGCCTATGCGAAATAAAGTGTTCTGAGAAGCTTAAAATGAGGAAATAAGCGTTCTAAAATGCTTTAAAAATTCAAAGACATTTTTTTATGTTAACTAACGGCACGGTATCGGACCTTAATATTGACCTATAATTTTTAAATTGGACCACCTATTATATTACAGGGTAATAGTGTACCCTACCACAGGAAATAATTATAGGTCAATTAGGGGGTACACAGCGTGACCCTAAAGTTTACTATGTATGCCTATGCGAAATAAAGTGTTCTGAGAAGCTTAAAATGAAGAAATAAGCGTTCTAAAATGCTTTAAAAATTCAAAGACATCTTTCAATGGTTAACTAACGCAAGGCGCAATATCAAACCTTAATATTGACCCATAATATTTAAATTGATCAAGGTATTGTATTACAGGGTAATAGTGTACCCTACCACAGGAAATAATTATAGGTCAATTAGGGGTACACTATGTATATTTTAAATAGTGCATTAAAACAAGGAAATACGAAGACACTTTTCTATGTTAACTAACGGCACGGTATCGGACCTTAATATTGACCTATAATTTGTAAATTGGACCACGTATTATATTACAGGGTTATAGTGTACCCTATCACAGGAAATAATTATAGGTAAATTAGGGGGTACACAGCGTGACCCTAAATTTTACTATGTATGCCTATGCGAAATAAAGTGTTCTGAGAAGCTTAAAATGAAGAAATAAGCGTTCTAAAATGCTTTAAAAATTCAAAGACATCTTTCAATGGTTAACTAGCGCAAGGCGCAATATCAGACCTTAATATTGACCCATAATATTTAAATTGGACCAGGTATTATATTACAGGGTAATAGTGCACCCTACCACAGGAAATAATTATAGGTCAATTAGGGGGTACACTATGTATATTTTAAATAGTGCATTAAAACAAGGAAATACGAAGACACTTTTCTATGTTAACTAACAGCACGGTATCGGACCTTAATATTGACCTATAATTTTTAAATTGTACCACGTATTATATTACAGGGTAATAGTGTACCTTACCACAGGAAATAATTATAGGTCAATTAGGTGGTACACAGCATGACCCTAAAATTTACTATGTATGCCTATGCGAAATAGAGTGTTCTGAGAAGCTTAAAATAAGGAAATAAGCGTTCTAAAATGCTTTAAAAATTCAAAGACATCTTTCAATGGTTAACTAACGCAAGGCGCGATATCAGACCTTAATATGGAACCATAATATTTCAATTGGACCAGGTATTATATTACAGGGTAATAGTGTACCCTACAACAGGAAATAATTATAGGTCAATTAGGGGGTACACTATGTATGTTTTAAATAGTGCATTAAAACAAGAAAATACAAAGACACTTTTCTATGGTAACTAACGGCACGGTATCGGACCTTAATATTGACCTATAATTTTTAAATTGGACCACGTATTATATTACAGGGTTATAGTGTACCCTACCAGAGGAAATAATTATAGGTCAATTAGGGGGTACACAGAGTGACCCTAAATTTTACTATGTATGCCTATGCGAAATAAAGTGTTCTGAGAAGCTTAAAATGAAGAAATAAGCGTTCTAAAATGCTTTAAAAATTCAAAGACATCTTTCAATGGTTAACTAGCGCAAGGCGCAATATCAGACCTTAATATTGACCCATAATATTTAAATTGGACCAGGTATTATATTACAGGGTAATAGTGCACCCTACCACAGGAAATAATTATAGGTCAATTAGGGGGTACACTATGTATATTTTAAATAGTGCATTAAAACAAGGAAATACGAAGACACTTTTCTATGTTAACTAACGGCACGGTATCGGACCTTAATATTGACCTATAATTTTTAAATTGTACCACGTATTATATTACAGGGTAATAGTGTACCTTACCACAGGAAATAATTATAGGTCAATTAGGTGGTACACAGCATGACCCTAAAATTTACTATGTATGCCTATGCGAAATAGAGTGTTCTGAGAAGCTTAAAATGAAGAAATAAGCGTTCTAAAATGCTTTAAAAATTCAAAGACATCTTTCAATGGTTAACTAACGCAAGGCGCGATATCAGACCTTAATATGGAACCATAATATTTCAATTGGACCAGGTATTATATTACAGGGTAATAGTGTACCCTACAACTGGAAATAATTATAGGTCAATTAGGGGGTACACTATGTATGTTTTAAATAGTGCATTAAAACAAGAAAATACAAAGACACTTTTCTATGTTAACTAACGGCACGGTATCGGACCTTAATATTGGACCTATAATTTGTAAATTGGACCACGTATTATATTACAGGGTTATAGTGTACCCTATCACAGGAAATAATTATAGGTCAATTAGGGGGTACGCAGAGTGACCCTAAAGTTTACTATGTATGCCTATGCGAAATAAAGTGTTCTGAGAAGCTTAAAATGAGGAAATAAGCGTTCTAAAAATGCTTTAAAAATTCAAAGACATTTTCTATGCTAACTAACGGCACGGTATCGGACCTTAATATTGACCTATAATTTTTAAATTGGACCACCTATTATATTACAGGGTAATAGTGTACCCAACCACAGGAAATAATTTTAGGTCAATTAGGGGATACACAGCGTGACCCTAAAGTTTACTATGCATGCCTATGCGAAATAAGTGTTCTGAGAAGCTTAAAATGAAGAAATAAGCGTTCTAAAATGCTTTAAAAATTCAAAAGACATCTTTCAATGGTTAACTAACGCAAGGCGCAATATCAAACCTTAATATTGACCCATAATATTTAAATTGAACAAGGTATTGTATTACAGGGTAATAGTGTTACCCTACCACAGGAAATATTATAGGTCAATTAGGGGGTACACTATATATATTTTAAATAGTGCATTAAAACAAGGAAATACGAAGACACTTTTCTATGTTAACTAACGGCCCGGTATGCGGACCTTAATATTGACCTATAATTTTTAAATCGGACCACGTATTATATTACATGGATAATAATGTACCCTACCACAGGAAATAATTTTAGGTCAATTAGGGGGTACACAGTGTGACCCTAAAGTTTACTATGTATGCCTATTGCGAAATAAAGTGTTCTGAGAAGCTAAAATGAAGAAATAAGCGTTCTAAAATGCTTTAAAAATTCAAAGACATCTCTTCAATGGTTAACTAACGCAAGGCGCAATATCAGACCTTAATATTGACCCATAATATTTAAATTGGACCAGGTATTATATTACAGGGTAATAGTGTACCCTACCACAGGAAATAATTATAGGTCAATTAGGGGGTACACTATGTATATTTTAAATAGTGCATTAAAACAAGGAAATACGAAGACACTTTTCTATGTTAACTAACGGCACGGTATCGGACCTTAATATTGACCTATAATTTTTAAACTGGACCACGTATTATATTACAGGGTTATAGTGTACCCTACCACAGGAAAATAATTATATTGGTCAATTAGGGGGTACACAGAGTGACCCTAAAGTTTACTATGTATGCCTATGCGAAATAAAGTGTTCTGAGAAGCTTAAAATGAGGAAATAAGCGTTCTAAATGCTTTAAAAATTCAAAGACATTTTTCTATGTTAACTAACGGCACGGTATCGGACCTTAATATTGACCTATTAATTTTTAAATTGGATCACGTATTATATTACAGGGTAATAGTGTGCCCTACCACAGGAAATAATTATAGGTCATTTAGGGGGTACAACAGCGTGACCCTAAATTTTACTATGTATGCCTATGCGAAATAAAGTGTTCTGAGAAGCTTAAAATGAAGAAATAGCGTTCTAAATGCTTTAAAAATTCAAAGACATCTTTCAATGGTTAACTAACGCAAGGCGCAATATCAAACCTTAATATTGACCCATAATATTTAAAGTTGAACAAGGTATTGTATTACAGGGTAATAGTGTAAACTACCACAGGAAATAATTATAGTCAATTAGGGGGTACACTATGTATATTTTAAATAGTGCATTAAAACAAGGAAATACGAAGACACTTTTCTATGTTAACTAACGGCACGTATCGGACCTTAATATTGACCTATAATTTGTAAATTGGACCACGTATTATATTACAGGGTTATAGTGTACCTTTCACAGGAAATAATTATAGGTCAATTAGGGGGTACGCAGAGTGACCCTAAAGTTTACTATGTATGCCTATGCGAAATAAAGTGTTCTGAGAAGCTTAAAATGAGGAAATAAGCGTTCTAAAATGCTTTAAAAATTCAAAGACATTTTTCTATGCTAACTAACGGCACGGTATCGGACCTTAATATTGACCTATAATTTTTAAATTGGACCACGTATTATATTACAGGGTTATAGTGTACCCTACCAGAGGAAATAATTATAGGTCAATTAGGGGGTACACAGAGTGACCCTAATTTTACTATGTATGCCTATGCGAAATAAAGTGTTCTGAGAAGCTTAAAATGAAGAAATAAGCGTTCTAAAATGCTTTTAAAAATTCAAAGACATCTTTCAATGGTTAAACTAGCGCAAGGCGCAATATCAGACCTTAATATTGACCCATAATATTTAAATTGGACCAGGTATTATATTACAGGGTAATAGTGCACCCTACCACAGGAAATAATTATAGGTCAATTAGGGGGTACACTATGTATATTTTAAATAGTGCATTAAAACAAGGGAAATACGAAGACACTTTTCTATGTTAACTAACGGCACGGTATCGGACCTTAATATTGACCTATAATTTTTAAATTGTACCACGTATTATATTACAGGGTAATAGTGTACCTTACCACAGGAAATAATTATAGGTCAATTAGGTGGTACACAGCATGACCCTAAAATTTACTATGTATGCCTATGCGAAATAGAGTGTTCTGAGAAGCTTAAAATGAAGAAATAAGCGTTCTAAAATGCTTTAAAAATTCAAAGACATCTTTCAATGGTTAACTAACGCAAGGCGCGATATCAGACCTTAATATGGAACCATAATATTTCCAATTGGACCAGGTATTATATTACAGGGTAATAGTGTACCCTACAACTGGAAATAATTATAGGTCAATTAGGGGGTACACTATGTATGTTTTAAATAGTGCATTAAACAAGAAAATACAAAGACACTTTTCTATGTTAACTAACGGCACGGTATCGGACCTTAATATTGACCTATAATTTGTAAATTGGACCACGTATTATATTACAGGGTTATAGTGTACCCTATCACAGGAAATAATTAATAGGTCAATTAGGGGGTACGCAGAGTGACCCTAAAGTTTACTATGGTATGCCTATGCGAAATAAAGTGTTCTGAGAAGCTAAAAATGAGGAAATAAGCGTTCTAAAATGCTTTAAAAATTCAAAGACATTTTTCTATGCTAAACTAACGGCACGGGTATCGGACCTTAATATTGACCTATAATTTTTAAATTGGACCACCTATTATATTACAGGGTAATAGTGTACCCAACCACAGAAATAATTTTAGGTCAATTAGGGATACACAGCGTGACCCTAAAGTTTACTATGCATGCCTATGCGAAATAAAGTGTTCTGAGAAGCTTAAAATGAAGAAATAAGAGCGTTCTAAAATGCTTTAAAAATTCAAAGACATCTTTCAATGGTTAACTAACGCAAGGCGCAATATCAAACCTTAATATTGACCCATAATATTTAAATTGAACAAGGTATTGTATTACAGGGTATAGTGTACCCTACCACAGGAAATAATTATAGGTCAATTAGGGGGTACACTATATATATTTTAAATAGTGCATTAAAACAAGGAAATACGAAGACACTTTTCTATGTTAACTAACGGCCCGGTATCGGACCTTAATATTGACCTATAATTTTTAAATCGGACCACGTATTATATTACATGATAATAATGTACCCTACCACAGGAAATAATTTTAGGTCAATTAGGGGGTACACAGTGTGACCCTAAAGTTTACTATGTATGCCTATGCGAAATAAAGTGTTCTGAGAAGCTTAAAATGAAGAAATAAGCGTTCTAAAATGCTTTAAAAATTCAAAGACATCTTTCAATGGTTAACTAACGCAAGGCGCAATATCAGACCTTAATATTGACCCATAATATTTAAATTGGACCAGGTATTATATTACAGGGTAATAGTGTACCCTACCACAGGAAATAATTATAGGTCAATTAGGGGGTACACTATGTATATTTTAAATAGTGCATTAAAACAAGGAAATACGAAGACACTTTTCTATGTTAACTAACGGCACGGTATCGGACCTTAATATTGACCTATAATTTTAAACTGGACCACGTATTATATTACCGGGTTATAGTGTACCCTACCACAGGAAATAATTATAGGTCAATTAGGGGGGTACACAGAGTGACCCTAAAGTTTTCTATGTATGCCTATGCGAAATAAAGTGTTCTGAGAAGCTTAAAATGAGGAAATAAGCGTTCTAAAATGCTTTAAAAATTCAAAGACATTTTTCTATGTTAACTAACGGCACGGTATCGGACCTTAATATTGACCTATAATTTTTAAATTGGATCACGTATTATATTACAGGGTAATAGTGTGCCCTACCACAGGAAATAATTATAGGTCATTTAGGGGGTACACAGCGTGACCCTAAATTTTACTATGTATGCCTATGCGAAATAAAGTGTTCTGAGAAGCTTAAAATGAAGAAATAGCGTTCTAAAATGCTTTAAAAATTCAAAGACATCTTTCAATGGTTAACTAACGCAAGGCGCAATATCAAACCTTAATATTGACCCATAATATTTAAATTGAACAAGGTATTGTATTACAGGGTAATAGTGTAAACTACCACAGGAAATAATTATAGGTCAATTAGGGGGTACACTATGTATATTTTAAATAGTGCATTAAAACAAGGAAATACGAAGACACTTTTCTATGTTAACTAACGGCACGGTATCGGACCTTAATATTGACCTATAATTTTGTAAATTGGACCACGTATTATATACAGGGTTATAGTGTACCTTATCACAGGAAATAATTATAGGTCAATTAGGGGGTACGCAGAGTGACCCTAAAGTTTACTATGTATGCCTATGCGGAAATAAAGTGTTCTGAGAAGCTTAAAATGAGGAAATAAGCGTTCTAAAATGCTTTTAAAATTCAAAGACATTTTCTATGCTAACTAACGGCACGGTATCGGACCTTAATATTGACCTATTAATTTTTAATTGGACCACCATTATATTACAGGGTAATAGTGTTACCCTACCACAGGAAATAATTATAGGTCAATTAGGGGGTACACAGCGTGACCCTAAAGTTTACTATGTATGCCTATGCGAAATAAAGTGTTCTGAGAAGCTTAAAATGAAGAAATAAGCGTTCTAAAATGCTTTAAAAATTCAAAGACATCTTTCAATGGTTAACTAACGCAAGGCGCAATATCAAACCTTAATATTGACCCATAATATTTAAATTGAACAAGGTATTGTATTACAGGGTAATAGTGTACCCTACCACAGGAAATAATTATAAGTCAATTAGGGGGTACACTATGTATATTTTAAATAGTGCATTAAAACAAGGAATACGAAGACATTTTTCAATGTTAACTAACGGCACGTATCGGAACTTAATATTGACCTATAATTTTTACATTGGACCACGTATTATATTACAGGGTAATAGTGTACCCTACCACAGGAATTAATTATAGGTCATTTAAGGGGTACACAGCGTGACCCTAAATTTACTATGTATGCCTATGCGAAATAAAGTGTTCTGAGAAGCTTAAAATGAGGAAATAAGCGTTCTAAAATGCTTTAAAAATTCAAAGACATTTTTCTATGTTAACTAACGGCACGGTATCGGACCTTAATATTGACCTATAATTTTTAAATTGGACTGGACCACGTATTATATTACAGGGTAATAGTGTACCCTACCACAGGAAATAATTATAGGTCATTTAGGGGGTACACAGCGTGACCCTAAATTTTACTATGTATGCCTATGCGAAATAGAGTGTTCTGAGATGCTTAAAATGAAGAAATAAGCGTTCAAAAATGCTTTAAAAATTCAAAGACATCTTTCAATGGTTAACTAACGCAAGGCGCAATATCAGACCTTAATATTGACCCATAATATTTAAATTGGACCAGGTATTATATTACAGGGTAATAGTGTACCCTACCACAGGAAATAATTATAGGTCAATTAGGGGGTACACTATGTATATTTTAAATAGTGCATTAAAACAAGGAAATACGAAGACACTTTTCTATGTTAACTAACGGCACGGTATCGGACCTTAATATTAACCTATAATTTTTAAATTGCACCACTTATTATATTACAGGGTTATAGTGTACCCTACCACAGGAAATAATTATAGGTCAATTAGGGGGTACGCAGAGTGACCCTAAAGTTTACTATGTATTCCTATGCGAAATAAAGTGTTCTGAGAAGCTTAAAATGAGGAAATAAGCGTTCTAAAATGCTTTAAAAATTCAAAGACATTTTTCTATGCTAACTAACGGCACGGTATCGGATCTTAATATTGACCTATAATTTTTAAATTGGACCTCATTTTAAGCTTCTCAGAACACTTTATTTCGCATAGGAATACATAGTAAACTTTAGGGTCACTCTGCGTACCCCCTAATTGACCTATAATTATTTCCTGTGGTAGGGTACACTATAACCCTGTAATATAATAAGTGGTCCAATTTAAAAATTATAGGTCAATATTAAGGTCCGATACCGTGCCGTTAGTTAACATAGAAAAGTGTCTTCGTATTTCCTTGTTTTAATGCACTATTTAAAATATACATAGTGTACCCCCTAATTGACCTATAATTATTTCCTGTGGTAGGGTACACTATTACCCTGTAATATAATACCTGGTCCAATTTAAATATTATGGGTCAATATTAAGGTCTGATATTGCGCCTTGCGTTAGTTAACCATTGAAAGATGTCTTTGAATTTTTAAAGCATTTTTGAACGCTTATTTCTTCATTTTAAGCATCTCAGAACACTCTATTTCGCAT
This sequence comes from Parasteatoda tepidariorum, assembly GCF_982258835.1. Taxonomy (NCBI): domain Eukaryota; kingdom Metazoa; phylum Arthropoda; class Arachnida; order Araneae; family Theridiidae; genus Parasteatoda; species Parasteatoda tepidariorum. The sequence goes on from NW_028257440.1 coordinate 105,685, forward strand.
AGGCATACATAGTAAAATTTAGGGTCACGCTGTGTACCCCCTAAATGACCTATAATTATTTCCTGTGGAAGGGTACACTATTACCCTGTAATATAATACGTGGTCCAATTTAAAAATTATAGGTCAATATTAAGGTCCGATACCGTGCCGTTAGTTAACATAGAAAAATGTCTTTGAATTTTTAAAGCATTTTAGAACGCTTATTTCCTCATTTTAAGCTTCTCAGAACACTTTATTTCGCATAGGCATACATAGTAAAATTTAGGGTCACGCTGTGTACCCCTTAAATGACCTATAATTAATTCCTGTGGTAGGGTACACTATTACCCTGTAATATAATACGTGGTCCAATGTAAAAATTATAGGTCAATATTAAGTTCCGATACCGTGCCGTTAGTTAACATTGAAAAATGTCTTCGTATTTCCTTGTTTTAATGCACTATTTAAAATATACATAGTGTACCCCCTAATTGACTTATAATTATTTCCTGTGGTAGGGTACACTATTACCCTGTAATACAATACCTTGTTCAATTTAAATATTATGGGTCAATATTAAGGTTTGATATTGCGCCTTGCGTTAGTTAACCATTGAAAGATGTCTTTGAATTTTTAAAGCATTTTAGAACGCTTATTTCTTCATTTTAAGCTTCTCAGAACACTTTATTTCGCATAGGCATACATAGTAAACTTTAGGGTCACGCTGTGTACCCCCTAATTGACCTATAATTATTTCCTGTGGTAGGGTACACTATTACCCTGTAATATAATGGTGGTCCAATTTAAAAGTTATAGGTCAATATTAAGGTCCGATACCGTGCCGTTAGTTAGCATAGAAAAATGTCTTTGAATTTTTAAAGCATTTTAGAACGCTTATTTCCTCATTTTAAGCTTCTCAGAACACTTTATTTCGCATAGGCATACATAGTAAACTTTAGGGTCACTCTGCGTACCCCCTAATTGACCTATAATTATTTCCTGTGATAGGGTACACTATAACCCTGTAATATAATACGTGGTCCAATTTACAAATTATAGGTCAATATTAAGGTCCGATACCGTGCCGTTAGTTAACATAGAAAAGTGTCTTCGTATTTCCTTGTTTTAATGCACTATTTAAAATATACATAGTGTACCCCCTAATTGACCTATAATTATTTCCTGTGGTAGTTTACACTATTACCCTGTAATACAATACCTTGTTCAATTTAAATATTATGGGTCAATATTAAGGTTTGATATTGCGCCTTGCGTTAGTTAACCATTGAAAGATGTCTTTGAATTTTTAAAGCATTTTAGAACGCTTATTTCTTCATTTTAAGCTTCTCAGAACACTTTATTTCGCATAGGCATACATAGTAAAATTTAGGGTCACGCTGTGTACCCCCTAAATGACCTATAATTATTTCCTGTGGTAGGGCACACTATTACCCTGTAATATAATACGTGATCCAATTTAAAAATTATAGGTCAATATTAAGGTCCGATACCGTGCCGTTAGTTAACATTGAAAGATGTCTTTGAATTTTTAAAGCATTTTAGAACGCTTATTTCCTCATTTTAAGCTTCTCAGAACACTTTATTTCGAATAGGCATACATAGTAAACTTTAGGGTCACTCTGCGTACCCCCTAATTGACCTATAATTATTTCCTGTGATAGGGTACACTATAACCCTGTAATATAATACGTGGTCCAATTTACAAATTATAGGTCAATATTAAGGTCCGATACCGTGCCGTTAGTTAACATAGAAAAGTGTCTTCGTATTTCCTTGTTTTAATGCACTATTTAAAATATACATAGTGTACCCCCTAATTGACCTATAATTATTTCCTGTGGTAGTTTACACTATTACCCTGTAATACAATACCTTGTTCAATTTAAATATTATGGGTCAATATTAAGGTTTGATATTGCGCCTTGCGTTAGTTAACCATTGAAAGATGTCTTTGAATTTTTAAAGCATTTTAGAACGCTTATTTCTTCATTTTAAGCTTCTCAGAACACTTTATTTCGCATAGGCATACATAGTAAAATTTAGGGTCACGCTGTGTACCCCCTAAATGACCTATAATTATTTCCTGTGGTAGGGCACACTATTACCCTGTAATATAATACGTGATCCAATTTAAAAATTATAGGTCAATATTAAGGTCCGATACCGTGCCGTTAGTTAACATTGAAAGATGTCTTTGAATTTTTAAAGCATTTTAGAACGCTTATTTCCTCATTTTAAGCTTCTCAGAACACTTTATTTCGCATAGGAATACATAGTAAACTTTAGGGTCACTCTGCGTACCCCCTAATTGACCTATAATTATTTCCTGTGATAGGGTACACTATAACCCTGTAATATAATACGTGGTCCAATTTACAAATTATAGGTCAATATTAAGGTCCGATACCGTGCCGTTAGTTAACATAGAAAAGTGTCTTCGTATTTCCTTGTTTTAATGCACTATTTAAAATATACATAGTGTACCCCCTAATTGACCTATAATTATTTCCTGTGGTAGTTTACACTATTACCCTGCAATACAATACCTTGTTCAATTTAAATATTATGGGTCAATATTAAGGTTTGATATTGCGCCTTGCGTTAGTTAACCATTGAAAGATGTCTTTGAATTTTTAAAGCATTTTAGAACGCTTATTTCTTCATTTTAAGCTTCTCAGAACACTTTATTTCGCATAGGCATACATAGTAAAATTTAGGGTCACGCTGTGTACCCCCTAAATGACCTATAATTATTTCCTGTGGTATGGCACACTATTACCCTGTAATATAATACGTGATCCAATTTAAAAATTATAGGTCAATATTAAGGTCCGATACCGTGCCGTTAGTTAACATAGAAAAATGTCTTTGAATTTTTAAAGCATTTTAGAACGCTTATTTCCTCATTTTAAGCTTCTCAGAACACTTTATTTCGCATAGGCATACATAGTAAACTTTAGGGTCACTCTGTGTACCCCCTAATTGACCTATAATTATTTCCTGTGGTAGGGTACACTATAACCCTGTAATATAATACGTGGTCCAGTTTAAAAATTATAGGTCAATATTAAGGTCCGATACCGTGCCGTTAGTTAACATAGAAAAGTGTCTTCGTATTTCCTTGTTTTAATGCACTATTTAAAATATACATAGTGTACCCCCTAATTGACCTATAATTATTTCCTGTGGTAGGGTACACTATTACCCTGTAATATAATACCTGGTCCAATTTAAATATTATGGGTCAATATTAAGGTCTGATATTGCGCCTTGCGTTATTTAACCATTGAAAGATGTCTTTGAATTTTTAAAGCATTTTAGAACGCTTATTTCTTCATTTTAAGCATCTCAGAACACTCTATTTCGCATAGGCATATATAGTAAACTTTAGGGTCACTCTGTGTACCCCCTAATTGACCTATAATTATTTCCTGTGGTAGGGTACACTATAACCCTGCAATATAATACGTGGTCAAATTTAAAAATTATAGGTCAATATTAAGGTCCGTAACCGTGCCGTTAGTTAACATAGAAAAGTGTCTTCGTATTTCCTTGTTTTAATGCACTATTTAAAATATACATAGTGTACCCCCTAATTGACCTATAATTATTTCCTGTGGTAGGGTACACTATTACCCTGTAATACAATACCTTGTTCAATTTAAATATTATGGGTCAATATTAAGGTTTGATATTGCGCCTTGCGTTAGTTAACCATTGAAAGATGTCTTTGAATTTTTAAAGCATTTTAGAACGCTTATTTCTTCATTTTAAGCTTCTCAGAACACTTTATTTCGCATAGGCATACATAGTAAACTTTAGGGTCACGCTGTGTACCCCCTAATTGACCTATAATTATTTCCTGTGGTTGGGTACACTATTACCTTGTAATATAATAGGTGGTCCAATTTAAAAATTATAGGTCAATATTAAGGTCCGATACCGTGCCGTTAGTTAGCATAGAAAAATGTCTTTGAATTTTTAAAGCATTTTAGAACGCTTATTTCCTCATTTTAAGCTTCTCAGAACACTTTATTTCGCATAGGCATACATAGTAAACTTTAGGGTCACTCTGCGTACCCCCTAATTGACCTATAATTATTTCCTGTGATAGGGTACACTATAACCCTGTAATATAATACGTGGTCCAATTTACAAATTATAGATCAATATTAAGGTCCGATACCGTGCCGTTAGTTAACATAGAAAAGTGTCTTCGTATTTCCTTGTTTTAATGCACTATTTAAAATATACATAGTGTACCCCCTAATTGACCTATAATTATTTCCTGTGGTAGGGTACACTATTACCCTGTAATACAATACCTTGTTCAATTTAAATATTATGGGTCAATATTAAGGTTTGATATTGCGCCTTGCGTTAGTTAACCATTGAAAGATGTCTTTGAATTTTTAAAGCATTTTAGAACGCTTATTTCTTCATTTTAAGCTTCTCAGAACACTTTATTTCGCATAGGCATACACAGTAAACTTTAGGGTCACTCTGTGTACCCCCTAATTGACCTATAATTATTTCCTGTGGTAGGGTACACTATAACCCTGTAATATAATACGTGGTCCAATTTAAAAATTATAGGTCAATATTAAGGTCCGATACCGTGCCGTTAGTTAACATAGAAAAGTGTCTTTGTATTTTCTTGTTTTAATGCACTATTTAAAACATACATAGTGTACCCCCTAATTGACCTATAATTATTTCCTGTTGTAGGGTACACTATTACCCTGTAATATAATACCTGGTCCAATTGAAATATTATGGTTCCATATTAAGGTCTGATATCGCGCCTTGCGTTAGTTAACCATTGAAAGATGTCTTTGAATTTTTAAAGCATTTTAGAACGCTTATTTCCTTGTTTTAAGCTTCTCAGAACACTCTATTTCGCATAGGCATACATAGTAAATTTTAGGGTCATGCTGTGTACCACCTAATTGACCTATAATTATTTCCTGTGGTAAGGTACACTATTACCCTGTAATATAATACGTGGTACAATTTAAAAATTATAGGTCAATATTAAGGTCCGATACCGTGCCGTTAGTTAACATAGAAAAGTGTCTTCGTATTTCCTTGTTTTAATGCACTATTTAAAATATACATAGTGTACCCCCTAATTGACCTATAATTATTTCCTGTGGTAGGGTGCACTATTACCCTGTAATATAATACCTGGTCCAATTTAAATATTATGGGTCAATATTAAGGTCTGATATTGCGCCTTGCGCTAGTTAACCATTGAAAGATGTCTTTGAATTTTTAAAGCATTTTAGAACGCTTATTTCTTCATTTTAAGCTTCTCAGAACACTTTATTTCGCATAGGCATACATAGTAAAATTTAGGGTCACGCTGTGTACCCCCTAATTTACCTATAATTATTTCCTGTGATAGGGTACACTATAACCCTGTAATATAATACGTGGTCCAATTTACAAATTATAGGTCAATATTAAGGTCCGATACCGTGCCGTTAGTTAACATAGAAAAGTGTCTTCGTATTTCCTTGTTTTAATGCACTATTTAAAATATACATAGTGTACCCCCTAATTGACCTATAATTATTTCCTGTGGTAGTGTACACTATTACCCTGTAATACAATACCTTGTTCAATTTAAATATTATGGGTCAATATTAAGGTTTGTTATTGCGCCTTGCGTTAGTTAACCATTGAAAGATGTCTTTGAATTTTTAAAGCATTTTAGAACGCTTATTTCTTCATTTTAAGCTTCTCAGAACACTTTATTTCGCATAGGCATACATAGTAAACTTTAGGGTCACGCTGTGTACCCCCTAAAGGACCTATAATTATTTCCTGTGGTAGGGCACACTATTACCCTGTAATATAATACGTGGTCCAATTTAAAAATTATAGGTCAATATTAAGGTCCGATACCGTGCCGTTAGTTAACATAGAAAAATGTCTTTGAATTTTTAAAGCATTTTAGAACGCTTATTTCCTCATTTTAAGCTTCTCAGAACACTTTATTTCGCATAGGCATACATAGTAAACTTTAGGGTCACTCTGTGTACCCCCTAATTGACCTATAATTATTTCCTGTGGTAGGGTACACTATAACCCTGTAATATAATACGTGGTCCAGTTTAAAAATTATAGGTCAATATTAAGGTCCGATACCGTGCCGTTAGTTAACATAGAAAAGTGTCTTCGTATTTCCTTGTTTTAATGCACTATTTAAAATATACATAGTGTACCCCCTAATTGACCTATAATTATTTCCTGTGGTAGGGTACACTATTACCCTGTAATATAATACCTGGTCCAATTTAAATATTATGGGTCAATATTAAGGTCTGATATTGCGCCTTGCGTTAGTTAACCATTGAAAGATGTCTTTGAATTTTTAAAGCATTTTAGAACGCTTATTTCTTCATTTTAAGCTTCTCAGAACACTTTATTTCGCATAGGCATACATAGTAAAATTTAGGGTCACGCTGTGTACCCCCTAAATGACCTATAATTATTTCCTGTGGTAGGGCACACTATTACCCTGTAATATAATACGTGGTCCAATTTAAAAATTATAGGTCAATATTAAGGTCCGATACCGTGCCGTTAGTTAACATAGAAAAGTGTCTTCGTATTTCCTTGTTTTAATGCACTATTTAAAATATACATAGTGTACCCCCTAATTGACCTATAATTATTTCCTGTGGTAGGGTACACTATTACCCTGTAATATAATACCTGGTCCAATTTAAATATTATGGGTCAATATTAAGGTCTGATATTGCGCCTTGCGTTAGTTAACCATTGAAAGATGTCTTTGAATTTTTAAAGCATTTTAGAACGCTTATTTCTTCATTTTAAGCATCTCAGAACACTCTATTTCGCATAGGCATATATAGTAAACTTTAGGGTCACTCTGTGTACCCCCTAATTGACCTATAATTATTTCCTGTGGTAGGGTACACTATAACCCTGTAATATAATACGTGGTCAAATTTAAAAATTATAGGTCAATATTAAGGTCCGATACCGTGCCGTTAGTTAACATAGAAAAGTGTCTTCGTATTTCCTTGTTTTAATGCACTATTTAAAATATACATAGTGTACCCCCTAATTGACCTATAATTATTTCCTGTGGTAGGGTACACTATTACCCTGTAATATAATACCTGGTCCAATTTAAATATTATGGGTCAATATTAAGGTCTGATATTGCGCCTAGCGTTAGTTAACCATTGAAAGATGTCTTTGAATTTTTAAAGCATTTTAGAACGCTTATTTCATCATTTTAAGCTTCTCAGAACACTTTATTTCGCATAGGCATACATAGTAAACTTTAGGGTCACACTGTGTACCCCCTAATTGACCTAAAATTATTTCCTGTGGTAGGGTACATTATTATCATGTAATATAATACGTGGTCCAATTTAAAAATTATAGGTCAATATTAAGGTCCGATACCGGGCCGTTAGTTAACATAGAAAAGTGTCTTCGTATTTCCTTGTTTTAATGCACTATTTAAAATATACATAGTGTACCCCCTAATTGACCTATAATTATTTCCTGTGGTAGGGTACACTATTACCCCGTAATATAATACCTGGTCCAATTCAAATATTATGGGTCAATATTAAGGTCTGATATTGCGCCTTGCGTTAGTTAACCATTGAAAGATGTCTTTGAATTTTTAAAGCATTTTAGAACGCTAATTTCTTCATTTTAAGCTTCTCAGAACACTCTATTTCGCATAGGCATACATAGTAAACTTTAGGGTCACGCTGTGTACCCTCTAATTGACCTATAATTATTTCCTGTGGTAGGGTACACTATTACCCTATAATATAATACGTGGTCCAATTTAAAAATTATAGGTCAATATTAAGATCCGATACCGTGCCGTTAGTTAACATAGAAAAGTGTCTTCGTATTTCCTTGTTTTAATGCACTATTTAAAATATACATAGTGTACCCCCTAATTGACCTATAATTATTTCCTGTGGTAGGGTACACTATTACCCTGTAATATAATACCTGGTCCAATTTAAATATTATGGGTCAATATTAAGGTCTGATATTGCGCCTTGCGCTAGTTAACCATTGAAAGATGTCTTTGAATTTTTAAAGCATTTTAGAACGCTTATTTCTTCATTTTAAGCTTCTCAGAACACTTTATTTCGCATAGGCATACATAGTAAAATTTAGGGTCACGCTGTGTACCCCCTAATTTACCTATAATTATTTCCTGTGATAGGGTACACTATAACCCTGTAATATAATACGTGGTCCAATTTACAAATTATAGGTCAATATTAAGGTCCGATACCGTGCCGTTAGTTAACATAGAAAAGTGTCTTCGTATTTCCTTGTTTTAATGCACTATTTAAAATATACATAGTGTACCCCCTAATTGACCTATAATTATTTCCTGTGGTAGTGTACACTATTACCCTGTAATACAATACCTTGTTCAATTTAAATATTATGGGTCAATATTAAGGTTTGTTATTGCGCCTTGCGTTAGTTAACCATTGAAAGATGTCTTTGAATTTTTAAAGCATTTTAGAACGCTTATTTCTTCATTTTAAGCTTCTCAGAACACTTTATTTCGCATAGGCATACATAGTAAACTTTAGGGTCACGCTGTGTACCCCCTAAAGGACCTATAATTATTTCCTGTGGTAGGGCACACTATTACCCTGTAATATAATACGTGGTCCAATTTAAAAATTATAGGTCAATATTAAGGTCCGATACCGTGCCGTTAGTTAACATAGAAAAATGTCTTTGAATTTTTAAAGCATTTTAGAACGCTTATTTCCTCATTTTAAGCTTCTCAGAACACTTTATTTCGCATAGGCATACATAGTAAACTTTAGGGTCACTCTGTGTACCCCCTAATTGACCTATAATTATTTCCTGTGGTAGGGTACACTATAACCCTGTAATATAATACGTGGTCCAGTTTAAAAATTATAGGTCAATATTAAGGTCCGATACCGTGCCGTTAGTTAACATAGAAAAGTGTCTTCGTATTTCCTTGTTTTAATGCACTATTTAAAATATACATAGTGTACCCCCTAATTGACCTATAATTATTTCCTGTGGTAGGGTACACTATTACCCTGTAATATAATACCTGGTCCAATTTAAATATTATGGGTCAATATTAAGGTCTGATATTGCGCCTTGCGTTAGTTAACCATTGAAAGATGTCTTTGAATTTTTAAAGCATTTTAGAACGCTTATTTCTTCATTTTAAGCTTCTCAGAACACTTTATTTCGCATAGGCATACATAGTAAAATTTAGGGTCACGCTGTGTACCCCCTAAATGACCTATAATTATTTCCTGTGGTAGGGCACACTATTACCCTGTAATATAATACGTGGTCCAATTTAAAAATTATAGGTCAATATTAAGGTCCGATACCGTGCCGTTAGTTAACATAGAAAAGTGTCTTCGTATTTCCTTGTTTTAATGCACTATTTAAAATATACATAGTGTACCCCCTAATTGACCTATAATTATTTCCTGTGGTAGGGTACACTATTACCCTGTAATATAATACCTGGTCCAATTTAAATATTATGGGTCAATATTAAGGTCTGATATTGCGCCTTGCGTTAGTTAACCATTGAAAGATGTCTTTGAATTTTTAAAGCATTTTAGAACGCTTATTTCTTCATTTTAAGCATCTCAGAACACTCTATTTCGCATAGGCATATATAGTAAACTTTAGGGTCACTCTGTGTACCCCCTAATTGACCTATAATTATTTCCTGTGGTAGGGTACACTATAACCCTGTAATATAATACGTGGTCAAATTTAAAAATTATAGGTCAATATTAAGGTCCGATACCGTGCCGTTAGTTAACATAGAAAAGTGTCTTCGTATTTCCTTGTTTTAATGCACTATTTAAAATATACATAGTGTACCCCCTAATTGACCTATAATTATTTCCTGTGGTAGGGTACACTATTACCCTGTAATATAATACCTGGTCCAATTTAAATATTATGGGTCAATATTAAGGTCTGATATTGCGCCTAGCGTTAGTTAACCATTGAAAGATGTCTTTGAATTTTTAAAGCATTTTAGAACGCTTATTTCATCATTTTAAGCTTCTCAGAACACTTTATTTCGCATAGGCATACATAGTAAACTTTAGGGTCACACTGTGTACCCCCTAATTGACCTAAAATTATTTCCTGTGGTAGGGTACATTATTATCATGTAATATAATACGTGGTCCAATTTAAAAATTATAGGTCAATATTAAGGTCCGATACCGGGCCGTTAGTTAACATAGAAAAGTGTCTTCGTATTTCCTTGTTTTAATGCACTATTTAAAATATACATAGTGTACCCCCTAATTGACCTATAATTATTTCCTGTGGTAGGGTACACTATTACCCCGTAATATAATACCTGGTCCAATTCAAATATTATGGGTCAATATTAAGGTCTGATATTGCGCCTTGCGTTAGTTAACCATTGAAAGATGTCTTTGAATTTTTAAAGCATTTTAGAACGCTAATTTCTTCATTTTAAGCTTCTCAGAACACTCTATTTCGCATAGGCATACATAGTAAACTTTAGGGTCACGCTGTGTACCCTCTAATTGACCTATAATTATTTCCTGTGGTAGGGTACACTATTACCCTATAATATAATACGTGGTCCAATTTAAAAATTATAGGTCAATATTAAGATCCGATACCGTGCCGTTAGTTAACATAGAAAAGTGTCTTCGTATTTCCTTGTTTTAATGCACTATTTAAAATATACATAGTGTACCCCCTAATTGACCTATAATTATTTCCTGTGGTAGGGTACACTATTACCCTGTAATATAATACCTGGTCCAATTTAAATATTATGGGTCAATATTAAGATCTGATATTGCGCCTTGCGCTAGTTAACCATTGAAAGATGTCTTTGAATTTTTAAAGCATTTTAGAACGCTTATTTCTTCATTTTAAGCTTCTCAGAACACTTTATTTCGCATAGGCATACATAGTAAAATTTAGGGTCACGCTGTGTACCCCCTAATTTACCTATAATTATTTCCTGTGATAGGGTACACTATAACCCTGTAATATAATACGTGGTCCAATTTACAAATTATAGGTCAATATTAAGGTCCGATACCGTGCCGTTAGTTAACATAGAAAAGTGTCTTCATATTTCCTTGTTTTAATGCACTATTTAAAATATACATAGTGTACCCCCTAATTGACCTATAATTATTTCCTGTGGTAGGGTACACTATTACCCTGTAATACAATACCTTGTTCAATTTAAATATTATGGGTCAATATTAAGGTTTGATATTGCGCCTTGCGTTAGTTAACCATTGAAAGATGTCTTTGAATTTTTAAAGCATTTTAGAACGCTTATTTCTTCATTTTAAGCTTCTCAGAACACTTTATTTCGCATAGGCATACATAGTAAACTTTAGGGTCACGCTGTGTACCCCCTAATTGACCTATAATTATTTCCTGTGGTAGGGTACACTATTACCCTGTAATATATTAGGTGGTCCAATTTAAAAATTATAGGTCAATATTATGGTCCGATACCGTGCCGTTAGTTAGCATAGAAAAATGTCTTTGAATTTTTAAAGCATTTTAGAACGCTTATTTCCTCATTTTAAGCTTCTCAGAACACTTTATTTCGCATAGGCATACATAGTAAACTTTAGGGTCACTCTGCGTACCCCCTAATTGACCTATAATTACTTCCTGTGGTAGGGTACACTAAAACCCTGTAATATAATACGTGGTCCAATTTACAAATTATAGGTCAATATTAAGGTCCGATACCGTGCCGTTAGTTAACATAGAAAAGTGTCTTCGTATTTCCTTGTTTTAATGCACTATTTAAAATATACATAGTGTACCCCCTAATTGACCTATAATTATTTCCTGTGGTAGGGTGCACTATTACCCTGTAATATAATACCTGGTCCAATTTAAATATTATGGGTCAATATTAAGGTCTGATATTGCGCCTTGCGCTAGTTAACCATTGAAAGATGTCTTTGAATTTTTAAAGCATTTTAGAACGCTTATTTCTTCATTTTAAGCATCTCAGAACACTTTATTTCGCATAGGCATACATAGTAAAATTTAGGGTCACGCTGTGTACCCCCTAAATGACCTATAATTATTTCCTGTGGTAGGGCACACTATTACCCTGTAATATAATACGTGGTCCAATTTAAAAATTATAGGTCAATATTAAGGTCCGATACCGTGCCGTTAGTTAACATAGAAAAATGTCTTTGAATTTTTAAAGCATTTTAGAACGCTTATTTCCTCATTTTAAGCTTCTCAGAACACTTTATTTCGCATAGGCATACATAGTAAACTTTAGGGTCACTCTGTGTACCCCCTAATTGACCTATAATTATTTCCTGTGGTAGGGTACACTATAACCCTGTAATATAATACGTGGTCCAGTTTAAAAATTATAGGTCAATATTAAGGTCCGATACCGTGCCGTTAGTTAACATAGAAAAGTGTCTTCGTATTTCCTTGTTTTAATGCACTATTTAAAATATACATAGTGTACCCCCTAATTGACCTATAATTATTTCCTGTGGTAGGGTACACTATTACCCTGTAATATAATACCTGGTCCAATTTAAATATTATGGGTCAATATTAAGGTCTGATATTGCGCCTTGCGTTAGTTAACCATTGAAAGATGTCTTTGAATTTTTAAAGCATTTTAGAACGCTTATTTCTTCATTTTAAGCTTCTCAGAACACTTTATTTCGCATAGGCATACATAGTAAAATTTAGGGTCACGCTGTGTACCCCCTAAATGACCTATAATTATTTCCTGCGGTAGGGCACACTATTACCCTGTAATATAATACGTGGTCCAATTTAAAAATTATAGGTCAATATTAAGGTCCGATACCGTGCCGTTAGTTAACATAGAAAAATGTCTTTGAATTTTTAAAGCATTTTAGAACGCTTATTTCCTCATTTTAAGCTTCTCAGAACACTTTATTTCGCATAGGCATACATAGTAAACTTTAGGGTCACTCTGTGTACCCCCTAATTGACCTATAATTATTTCCTGTGGTAGGGTACACTATAACCCTGTAATATAATACGTGGTCCAGTTTAAAAATTATAGGTCAATATTAAGGTCCGATACCGTGCCGTTAGTTAACATAGAAAAGTGTCTTCGTATTTCCTTGTTTTAATGCACTATTTAAAATATACATAGTGTACCCCCTAATTGACCTATAATTATTTCCTGTGGTAGGGTACACTATTACCCTGTAATATAATACCTGGTCCAATTTAAATATTATGGGTCAATATTAAGGTCTGATATTGCGCCTTGCGTTAGTTAACCATTGAAAGATGTCTTTGAATTTTTAAAGCATTTTAGAACGCTTATTTCTTCATTTTAAGCATCTCAGAACACTCTATTTCGCATAGGCATATATAGTAAACTTTAGGGTCACTCTGTGTACCCCCTAATTGACCTAAAATTATTTCCTGTGGTAGGGTACATTATTATCATGTAATATAATACGTGGTCCAATTTAAAAATTATAGGTCAATATTAAGGTCCGATACCGTGCCGTTAGTACATAGTGTACCCCCTAATTGACCTATAATTATTTCCTGTGGTAGGGTACACTATTACCCTGTAATATAATACCTGGTCCAATTTAAATATTATGGGTCAATATTAAGGTCCGATACCGTGCCGTTAGTTAACATAGAAAAATGTCTTTGAATTTTTAAAGCATTTTAGAACGCTTATTTCCTCATTTTAAGCTTCTCAGAACACTTCATTTCGCATAGGCATACATAGTAAACTTTAGGGTCACGCTGTGTACCCCCTAATTGACCTATAATTATTTCCTTTGGTGGGGTACACTATTACCCTGTAATATAATACCTGGTCCAATTTAAATATTATGGGTCAATATTAAGGTCTGATATTGCGCCTTGCGTTAGTTAACCATTGAAAGATGTCTTTGAATTTTTAAAGCATTTTAGAACGCTTATTTCTTCATTTTAAGCTTCTCAGAGCACTCTATTTCACATAGGCATACATAGTAAAATTTAGGGTCACGCTGTGTACCCCCTAAATGACCTATAATTATTTCCTGTGGTAGGGCACACTATTACCCTGTAATATAATACGTGGTCTAATTTAAAAATTATAGGTCAATATTAAGTTCCGATACCGTGCCGTTAGTTAACATTGAAAAATGTCTTCGTATTTCCTTGTTTTAATGCACTATTTAAAATATACATAGTGTACCCCCTAATTGACCTATAATTATTTCCTGTGGTAGGGTACACTATTACCCTGTAATACAATACCTGGTTCAATTTAAATATTATGGGTCAATATTAAGGTTTGATATTGCGCCTTGCGTTAGTTAACCATTGAAAGATGTCTTTGAATTTTTAAAGCATTTTAGAACGCTTATTTCTTCATTTTAAGCTTCTCAGAACACTCTATTTCGCATAGGCATACATAGTAAAATTTAGGGTCACGCTGTGTATCCCCTAAATGACCTATAATTATTTCCTGTGGTAGGGTACACTATTACCCTCTAATATAATACGTGGTCCAATTTAAAAATTATAGGTCAATATTAAGGTCCGATACCGTGCCGTTAGTTAACATAGAAAAATGTCTTTGAATTTTTAAAGCATTTTGGAACGCTTATTTCCTCATTTTAAGCTTCTCAGAACACTTTATTTCGCATAGGCATACATAGTAAACTTTAGGGTCACTCTGTGTACCCCCTAATTGACCTATAATTATTTCCTGTGGTAGGGTACACTATAACCCTGTAATATAATACGTGGTCCAATTTAAAAATTATAGGTCAATATTAAGGTGCAATACCGTGCCGTTAGTTAACATAGAAAAGTGTCTTCGTATTTTCTTGTTTTAATGCACTATTTAAAACATACATAGTGTACCCCCTAATTGACCTATAATTATTTCCTGTTGTAGGGTACACTATTACCCTGTAATATAATACCTGGTCCAATTGAAATATTATGGTTCCATATTAAGGTCTGATATCGCGCCTTGCGTTAGTTAACCATTGAAAGATGTCTTTGAATTTTTAAAGCATTTTAGAACGCTTATTTCTACATTTTAAGCTTCTCAGAACACTCTATTTCGCATAGGCATACATAGTAAATTTTAGGGTCACGCTGTGTACCACCTAATTGACCTATAATTATTTCCTGTGGTAAGGTACACTATTACCCTGTAATATAATACGTGGTACAATTTAAAAATTATAGGTCAATATTAAGGTCCGATACCGTGCCGTTAGTTAACATAGAAAAGTGTCTTCGTATTTCCTTGTTTTAATGCACTATTTAAAATATACATAGTGTACCCCCTAATTGACCTATAATTATTTCCTGTGGTAGGGTACACTATTACCCTGTAATATAATACCTGGTCCAATTTAAATATTATGGGTCAATATTAAGGTCTGATATTGCGCCTAGCGTTAGTTAACCATTGAAAGATGTCTTTGAATTTTTAAAGCATTTTAGAACGCTTATTTCATCATTTTAAGCTTCTCAGAACACTTTATTTCGCATAGGCATACATAGAAAACTTTAGGGTCACACTGTGTACCCCCTAATTGACCTAAAATTATTTCCTGTGGTAGGGTACATTATTATCATGTAATATAATACGTGGTCCAATTTAAAAATTATAGGTCAATATTAAGGTCCGATACCGTGCCGTTAGTACATAGTGTACCCCCTAATTGACCTATAATTATTTCCTGTGGTAGGGTACACTATTACCCTGTAATATAATACCTGGTCCAATTTAAATATTATGGGTCAATATTAAGGTCCGATACCGTGCCGTTAGTTAACATAGAAAAATGTCTTTGAATTTTTAAAGCATTTTAGAACGCTTATTTCCTCATTTTAAGCTTCTCAGAACACTTCATTTCGCATAGGCATACATAGTAAACTTTAGGGTCACGCTGTGTACCCCCTAATTGACCTATAATTATTTCCTTTGGTGGGGTACACTATTACCCTGTAATATAATACCTGGTCCAATTTAAATATTATGGGTCAATATTAAGGTCTGATATTGCGCCTTGCGTTAGTTAACCATTGAAAGATGTCTTTGAATTTTTAAAGCATTTTAGAACGCTTATTTCTTCATTTTAAGCTTCTCAGAGCACTCTATTTCGCATAGGCATACATAGTAAAATTTAGGGTCACGCTGTGTACCCCCTAAATGACCTATAATTATTTCCTGTGGTAGGGCACACTATTACCCTGTAATATAATACGTGGTCTAATTTAAAAATTATAGGTCAATATTAAGTTCCGATACCGTGCCGTTAGTTAACATTGAAAAATGTCTTCGTATTTCCTTGTTTTAATGCACTATTTAAAATATACATAGTGTACCCCCTAATTGACCTATAATTATTTCCTGTGGTAGGGTACACTATTACCCTGTAATACAATACCTGGTTCAATTTAAATATTATGGGTCAATATTAAGGTTTGATATTGCGCCTTGCGTTAGTTAACCATTGAAAGATGTCTTTGAATTTTTAAAGCATTTTAGAACGCTTATTTCTTCATTTTAAGCTTCTCAGAACACTCTATTTCGCATAGGCATACATAGTAAAATTTAGGGTCACGCTGTGTATCCCCTAAATGACCTATAATTATTTGCTGTGGTAGGGTACACTATTACCCTCTAATATAATACGTGGTCCAATTTAAAAATTATAGGTCAATATTAAGGTCCGATACCGTGCCGTTAGTTAACATAGAAAAATGTCTTTGAATTTTTAAAGCATTTTGGAACGCTTATTTCCTCATTTTAAGCTTCTCAGAACACTTTATTTCGCATAGGCATACATAGTAAACTTTAGGGTCACTCTGTGTACCCCCTAATTGACCTATAATTATTTCCTGTGGTAGGGTACACTATAACCCTGTAATATAATACGTGGTCCAATTTAAAAATTATAGGTCAATATTAAGGTGCAATACCGTGCCGTTAGTTAACATAGAAAAGTGTCTTCGTATTTTCTTGTTTTAATGCACTATTTAAAACATACATAGTGTACCCCCTAATTGACCTATAATTATTTCCTGTTGTAGGGTACACTATTACCCTGTAATATAATACCTGGTCCAATTGAAATATTATGGTTCCATATTAAGGTCTGATATCGCGCCTTGCGTTAGTTAACCATTGAAAGATGTCTTTGAATTTTTAAAGCATTTTAGAACGCTTATTTCTACATTTTAAGCTTCTCAGAACACTCTATTTCGCATAGGCATACATAGTAAATTTTAGGGTCACGCTGTGTACTACCTAATTGACCTATAATTATTTCCTGTGGTAAGGTACACTATTACCCTGTAATATAATACGTGGTACAATTTAAAAATTATAGGTCAATATTAAGGTCCGATACCGTGCCGTTAGTTAACATAGAAAAGTGTCTTCGTATTTCCTTGTTTTAATGCACTATTTAAAATATACATAGTATACCCCCTAATTGACCTATAATTATTTCCTGTGGTAGGGTACACTATTACCCTGTAATATAATACCTGGTCCAATTTAAATATTATGGGTCAATATTAAGGTCTGATATTGCGCCTTGCGCTAGTTAACCATTGAAAGATGTCTTTGAATTTTTAAAGCATTTTAGAATGCTTATTTCTTCATTTTAAGCTTCTCAGAACACTCTATTTCGCATAAGCATACATAGTGAAATTTAGGGTCACGCTGTGTACCCCCTAAATGACCTATAATTATTTCCTGTGGTAGGGTACACTATTACCCTGTAATATAATACGTGGTCCAATTTAAAAATTATAGGTCAATATTAAGGACCGATACCGTGCCGTTAGTTAACATTGAAAAATGTCTTTGAATTTTTAAAGCATTTTAGAACGCTTATTTCCTCATTTTAAGCTTCTCAGAACACTTTATTTCGCATAGGCATACATAGTAAACTTTAGGGTCTCTCTGTGTACCCCCTAATTGACCTATAATTATTTCCTGTGGTAGGGTACACTATAACCCTGTAATATAATACGTGGTCCAATTTAAAAATTATAGGTCAATATTAAGGTCCGATACCGTGCCGTTAGTTAACATAGAAAAGTGTATTCGTATTTCCTTGTTTTAATGCACTATTTAAAATATACATAGTGTACCCCCTAATTGACCTATAATTATTTCCTGTGGTAGGGTACACTATTACCCTGTAATATAATACCTATTCCAATTTAAATATTATGGGTCAATATTAAGGTCTGATATTGCGCCTTGCGTTAGTTAACCATTGAAAGATGTCTTTGAATTTTTAAAGCATTTTAGAACGCTTATTTCTTCATTTTAAGCATCTCAGAACACTCTATTTCGCATAGGCATACATAGTAAAATTTAGGGTCACGCTGTGTACCCCCTAAATGACCTATAATTATATCCTGTGGTAGGGTACACTATTACCCTGTAATATAATACGTGGTCCAATTTAAAAATTATAGGACAATATTAAGGTCCGATACCGTGCCGTTAGTTAACATAAAAAAATGTCTTTGAATTTTTAAAGCATTTTAGAACACTTATTTCCTCATTTTAAGCTTCTCAGAACACTTTATTTCGCATAGGCATACATAGTAAACTTTAGGGTCACGCTGTGTACCCCCTAATTGACCTATAATTATTTCCTTTGGTGGGGTACACTATTACCCTGTAATATAATACCTGGTCCAATTTAAATATTATGGGTCAATATTAAGGTCTGATATTGCGCCTTGCGTTAGTTAACCATTGAAAGATGTCTTTGAATTTTTAAAGCATTTTAGAACGCTTATTTCTTCATTTTAAGCTTCTGAGAGCACTCTATTTCGCATAGGCATACATAGTAAAATTTAGGGTCACGCTGTGTACCCCCTAAATGACCTATAATTATTTCCTGTGGTAGGGCACACTATTACCCTGTAATATAATACGTGGTCCAATTTAAAATTTATAGGTCAATATTAAGTTCCGATACCGTGCCGTTAGTTAACATTGAAAAATGTCTTCGTATTTCCTTGTTTTAATGCACTATTTAAAATATACATAGTGTACCCCCTAATTGACCTATAATTATTTCCTGTGGTAGGGTACACTATTACCCTGTAATACAATACCTGGTTCAATTTAAATATTATGGGTCAATATTAAGGTTTGATATTGCGCCTTGCGTTAGTTAACCATTGAAAGATGTCTTTGAATTTTTAAAGCATTTTAGAACGCTTATTTCTTCATTTTAAGCTTCTCAGAACACTTTATTTCGCATAGGCATACATAGTAAACTTTAGGGTCACGCTGTGTACCCCCTAATTGACCTATAATTATTTCCTGTGGTAAGGTACACTATTACCCTGTAATATAATAGGTGGTCCAATTTAAAAATTATAGGTCAATATTAAGGTCCGATACCGTGCCGTTAGTAAGCATAGAAAAATGTCATTGAATTTTTAAAGCATTTTAGAACGCTTATTTCCTCATTTTAAGCTTCTCAGAACACTTTGTTTCGCATACGCATACATAGTAAACTTTAGGGTCACTCTGCGTACCCCCTAATTGACCTATAATTATTTCCTGTGGTAGGGTACACTATAACCCTGTAATATAATACGTGGTCCAATTTAAAAATTATAGGTCAATATTAAGGTCCGATACCGTGCCGTTAGTTAACATAGAAAAGTGTCTTCGTATTTCCTTGTTTTAATGCACTATTTAAAATATACATAGTGTACCCCCTAATTGACTTATAATTATTTCCTGTGGTAGGGTACACTATTACCCTGTAATATAATACCTGGTCCAATTTAAATATTATGGGTCAATATTAAGGTCTGATATTGCGAATTGCGTTAGTTAACCATTGAAAGATGTTTTTGAATTTTTAAAGCATTTTAGAACGCTTATTTCTTCATTTTAAGCATCTCAGAACACTCTATTTCGCATAGGCATATATATAGTAAACTTTGGGTCACTCTGTGTACCCCCTAATTGACCTATAATTATTTCCTGTGGTAGGGTACACTATAACCCTGTAATATAATACGTGGTCCAATTTAAAAATTATAGGTCAATATTAAGGTCCGATACCGTGCCGTTAGTTAACATAGAAAAGTGTCTTCGTATTTCCTTGTTTTAATGCACTATTTAAAATATACATAGTGTACCCCCTAATTGACCTATAATTATTTCCTGCGGTAGGGTACACTATTACCCTGTAATATAATACCTGGTCCAATTTAAATATTATGGGTCAATATTAAGGTTTGATATTGCGCCTTGCGTTAGTTAACCATTGAAAGATGTCTTTGAATTTTTAAAGCATTTTAGAACGCTTATTTCTTCATTTTAAGCTTCTCAGAACACTTTATTTCGCATAGGCATACATAGTAAACTTTAGGGTCACGCTGTGTACCCCCTAATTGACCTATAATTATTTCCTGTGGTAGGGTACACTATTACCCTGTAATATAATAGGTGGTCCAATTTAAAAATTATAGGTCAATATTAAGGTCCGATACCGTGCCGTTAGTTAGCACAGAAAAATGTCTTTGAATTTTTAAAGCATTTTAGAACGCTTATTTCCTCATTTTAAGCTTCTCAGAACACTTCATTTCGCATAGGCATACATAGAAAACTTTAGGGTCACTCTGCGTACCCCCTAATTGACCTATAATTATTTCCTGTGGTAGGGTACACTATAACCCTGTAATATAATACGTGGTCCAATTTAAAAATTATAGGTCAATATTAAGGTCCGATACCGTGCCGTTAGTTAACATAGAAAAGTGTCTTCGTATTTCCTTGTTTTAATGCACTATTTAAAATATACATAGTGTACCCCCTAATTGACCTATAATTATTTCCTGTGGTAGGGTACACTATTACCCTGTAATATAATACCTGGTCCAATTTAAATATTATGGGTCAATATTAAGGTCTGATATTGCGCCTTGCGTTAGTTAACCATTGAAAGATGTCTTTGAATTTTTAAAGCATTTTAGAACGCTTATTTCTTCATTTTAAGCTTCTCAGAACACTCTATTTCCATAGGCATACATAGTAAATTTTAGGGTCACGCTGTGTACCACCTAATTGACCTATAATTATTTCCTGTGGTAAGGTACACTATTACCCTGTAATATAATACGTGGTACAATTTAAAAATTATAGGTCAATATTAAGGTCCGATACCGTGCCGTTAGTTAACATAGAAAAGTGTCTTCGTATTTCCTTGTTTTAATGCACTATTTAAAATATACATAGTGTACCCCCTAATTGACCTATAATTATTTCCTGTGGTAGGGTACACTATTACCCTGTAATATAATACCTGGTCCAATTTAAATATTATGGGTCAATATTAAGGTCTGATATTGCGCCTTGCGCTAGTTAACCATTGAAAGATGTCTTTGAATTTTTAAAGCATTTTAGAACGCTTATTTCTTCATTTTAAGCTTCTCAGAACACTCTATTTCGCATAAGCATACATAGTAAAATTTAGGGTCACGCTGTGTTCCCCCCTAAATGACCTATAATTATTTCCTGTGGTAGGGTACACTATTACCCTGTAATATAATACGTGGTCCAATTTAAAAATTATAGGTCAATATTAAGGTCCGATACCGTGCCGTTAATTAACATTGAAAAATGTCTTTGAATTTTTAAAGCATTTTAGAACGCTTATTTCCTCATTTTAAGCTTCTCAGAACACTTTATTTCGCATAGGCATACATAGTAAACTTTAGGGTCTCTCTGTGTACCCCCTAATTGACCTATAATTATTTCCTGTGGTAGGGTACACTATAACCCTGTAATATAATACGTGGTCCAATTTAAAAATTATAGGTCAATATTAAGGTCCGATACCGTGACGTTAGTTAACATAGAAAAGTGTCTTCGTATTTCCTTGTTTTAATGCACTATTTAAAATATACATAGTGTACCCCCTAATTGACCTATAATTATTTCCTGTGGTAGGGTACACTATTACCCTGTAATATAATACCTATTCCAATTTAAATATTATGGGTCAATATTAAGGTCTGATATTGCGCCTTGCGTTAGTTAACCATTGAAAGATGTCTTTGAATTTTTAAAGCATTTTAGAACGCTTATTTCTTCATTTTAAGCATCTCAGAACACTCTATTTCACATAGGCATACATAGTAAAATTTAGGGTCACGCTGTGTACCCCCTAAATGACCTATAATTATATCCTGTGGTAGGGTACACTATTACCCTGTAATATAATACATGGTCCAATTTAAAAATTATAGGTCAATATTAAGGTCCGATACCGTGCCGTTAGTTAACCCTCCTGGCGTCAAGCCCGTTATATTACGGGCTTCATTTCCTTGCTAAAAGCGGCTTGCCCGTGTTTTCACGGGTTCACGATCTGCCTCTGGAGCGGCGAACCCGTCTTTTTCTCCTCTAGAATATTTCCTTCCCCCTCAACCTCCTACTGCTCACAAATTGAGAGGCGTATAAGCTGTCATCGTAAATCACTCACTGTGCTATAGTATTTCTGTTTGAATAGATGTGAATATTTTGCATTCTTTTTGATTTTTGAACCCCCACTCAAACTAAAAGTTTACCTTTAATAAACAGGTTATTTTTTTTTTGTTCAACTTATTCGATAGATTTAATTTTATTCAATATTTATTGCTTAATTTATTATACTAAATCTTTAAATGTTTTAAATCGTTTTGTATTTTTAAATTTCAAATAATTTTCGAAAATTCATTTAATTTTAGTGTAAATTGCATCAAATTATTTCTTCTCTAAATAATAATGTAATATTTAATGAACTAATTTATGAATTTTTAATATTACCAATTTTCTATAATATTAAACTAATTTAGTTAAAGTAATTAATTGTTTTTTAAAAAAAAATTTTTTTTTTTGCTTACAAAATATATTTCAAAACAATTCTTGCAATTGAAGTTAACTCTAAAAACATTCTCTCCTCTTCATGTAATGTTCTGGACTTTCTCAGCGTTTGTCTAAAATCCCGTCACCTATGACACTAGTTTTATTTGTACTTTAGTTTAATGATATTGAAACATTTTCATGGATAGAGAGGAAATCGAAATTCTTTTCATTTGGAAATACGTTTTATTAAATTAGTAAAATTACAAGCTGTTAAAACTCCAAATAACTAAGTGAGTTTCAATATACCAAATATTTTTTTTTTCATCCAAGCAAATAATCAAATGAATTGTAAATTTTTATGTCACTCACATTACGATATACATTTTAAAGAAAACGATTTATAGCTTGTTTTAGTAAAAACAAATAAGTTTAATAATAAATTTAAATTTTCTTAATAAATTATATTAAAAAAAATTACAAGCTGTTAAAACTCCAAATAACTAAGTGAGTTTTAATACACCAAATATTTTTTTTCCATCCCCACAAATAATCAAATGAATTGTAAATTTTTTGGTCACTCACATTACGATATACATTTTAAAGAAAACGATTTATAGCTTGTTTTAGTAAAAACAAATAAGTTTAATATTAAATTTTCTTAATAAATTATATAAAAAAAATTACAAGTTGTTAAAACTCCAAATAACTAAGTGAGTTTTAATATACCAAATATTTTTTTTTTCATCCAAGCAAATAATCAAATGAATTGTAAATTTTTATGTCACTCACATTACGATATACATTTTAAAGAAAACGATTTATAGCTTGTTTCAGTAAAAACAACTAAGTTTAATAATAAATTTAAATTTTCTTAATAAATTATGTAAAAAAAAATTACAAGTTGTTAAAACTTCAAATAACTAAGTGAGTTTTAATATACCAAACATTTTTTTCCATCCTTGCAAATAATCAAATAAATTTTAAATTTTTTATGTCACTCACATTACGATATACATTTTAAACAATCCGGAATTTGAAAGTTGTTGATAACGAGGGTGAATACAGTGTTGATTAAAAATAAAATCTTGGTAACAAATACCAACTGCACCGAAATGACCTTACTTTCCACTCCCCCTAATATTCCATTAATTTAACACAATCAAATTAAGTATTACAGTACTGTCATTCGTACTAGAATATTCATCTATTGACGGTCTAAATACAAAAGTAAATGATACTTCTAGTTACGTGATGATCTTGTTAAGTTATTGAAATCGTTTTTAGAAGTTTCATTTGAAATGAGCAATAAACAAGCTTTATTGTGATGTAAATATAATCTAGACTCCGCTTATAAGTGTTCGGATGAAGTGAGTTTCGCCTATCGCTTTCTTTTCTATTTATGATCAAAAATACTATGAAAGATGATCTAAAAGAAATGCACGTACTGTAATAAGCAGAACGTGTTGCATTAAGTTAGCGAAATGTGAAATGCATAGAAGATTTGTCACTGTATTTTCTGAGATTCTTTTCGAGAAATTCTCGACTGCAAGAAAATAATAAAACTTAAAATAAGAGCTTCAATAAATTTAGGATGAATA
Organism: Parasteatoda tepidariorum; assembly: GCF_982258835.1. Taxonomy (NCBI): domain Eukaryota; kingdom Metazoa; phylum Arthropoda; class Arachnida; order Araneae; family Theridiidae; genus Parasteatoda; species Parasteatoda tepidariorum. Next base: position 130,240 of record NW_028257440.1, read on the forward strand.
ATAATAATATTTGGGAATAAATATGAAAGACATGATGTTTTTTTTTTCATTCTTAGGAATTGTATATCTTTGAATTCATAAATGACGGTGTAATTTATTTTATAAGGCATAATGCAACCTCTTATATGTTTTTTTTTAAGTGATAACAAGTTCTTGCGCCCTACCATAGTCTCAAGTATATCCATAACCCACAAGCTCCTTAAATACGTTGCTAATTACTATAAATAAAATATTCTTAAAGTGTTACTCTTATAAATAGTAAATATAGTGGACAGGGAGGCAAGTTTTATTACACGAAATATTTCTTAGCACATATAATTTGAAACCATAGAGTAATACGTATAATACTTTTTTCTTTAAAAAATGTAATTTTTTAAAAAAAAAAAATTTATTGCAACTTTTCATTAGTTGATATGTTACAAAAGTAGTGCAATAAGTTTTTATTTTTTTGCAAATTTGAAGCTAAAGATCCCGAAAACTTTATTCCTAAATTTGATCTGCTTAAATGTATTAGTAATAATTTAAAAATAAAAAAGAAAATTAGATGAAAGATAAAATTATACTGATAACCTCGTTAGAAATACAAAATATAGCAACTTCATTAAAATTCATTTATATATAGCTTACTTTATTCAATTAAATAGTATTTATAAAATACAAACGAAGTTATGCAATAAAATATTTATTTAAATGAGAAAATGTTAAACAGGTTAATGTTAATTAAAATATCAGTTGTATTATGTTTTAAACATGTGTAAAAATTACAAATTCTCAATTGTATGATATACTTCAAAACAAGGTACAACACACAAAGTGACATTGCACTGTTTACATTGAAATCGAGATTCTTTCCTAACTCGTTGTCCTTTTGAGTCAAAATTTTTACTCCGCCACCCCCCTAGAAAAGAAATCCTACCCTTATCTATTCTGAATAGAAGGAGTGACTAGTTCGATGACGTTCGACTTAAAAACCTGAATTTGCAATCCCATAGCTCATTTCCTATTATACGTCAGTCATTTCCTATCTCTTGACTTTGAAGAGGGATGAAAGAATGGAATTCGGGGGAAAGCAATATTTATATTGTAATAGATTTTTATACTTATACACATAAGTTTTTTTCAATTTTTTTTCCAGCTAAGTTAGGTTCTATAAAGAAATAAAAAAAGCAAACATATCCTACTTATAAAAATTAAATATAGACTAATGAATATAAGAATATAAAGTAATGAATATATAAACTAACCAATAAAAATATAAAATCCCATATTCATTCTATTTACCATTTCCAATTTTGAAAATATCTTCCTTTTTTTTGTGTAATTCTTTTCTATGTCATTTAATTGCCATACAAAAGGTGTGCACCTTGAATAATGCATAATCGAAGTACTTTTTTATGACAAAGTATTTTTATGTCATGTTTACAGGTTGTAATTATTGTCAGTTTTTTTCACAGAAAAAGAAAAGCAGAGCAACGATTTTTTTCCGATTTTGCATGCACTGTATTCTATTCTATAGGCGGAAAAAATTAGTGTTGTCAGCTAGAAGTATAGTTATTTACCTTTGAGTCTGAGACAATATTTCTAAATGGTGTCTCAGAAGCATATTTGGAATAACTGATTCTATAGGTCATCATGGTGCAAAGAGTTAATTTTTTTCATGAAAAAAATTTAATTGATATTTATTATACTAAATCAATACAACCAAAAATCTTTAAAAATATGTTTATTTTTGTATATTTAAATTCTGTTACTGTGACGTACTTTTTTTACAATATATATTGTTTGATTTATATTGTAAAAATCATTCACACAAAATTAAAGCAGTAGACAAAATAGAAAAGAATCAATGTATTAATTCTTGAAATCAAGGATGGCGCCAGACTCTGCCCGACAAGGGGTCAAGTCTCCCCCGACTGGGGGGCTCAAACAAATTCAAAATATTTAAATTAATTATACTTTACATTTTTTTCAAGTGTGTTTCTAAGAATCTAAAATCAGTAATATTGATACCCATAATGTGCAGATTCCTTTTAATGTAAATTTAAATCTAATTTTTTTTCTGTTATCGATATATTTTGTACTGTATGGTGCAATTTACCATACATTGTAATCGTAAAAATTACTTCTGTAATGAAGAATAGTTGTAGCAGTAACCGCTGTTTCAAAAAAATTCGACACTTCTTACTCTCATAAAGCAAAAATTATTCGATAATAAAAATCAGAAATTTCATGCACATTTAACAAAACATTTAAAGAATATTTTAATATAAAATGTTATTTTTATATGCATCGATTGACTTTTGACTCATTTAAATATTTTTCAAATAAAGTTTTAAGTACATTTTTTGCATCCACGTATTCTATCTAAATATATCATGCCCCGTTTCGAAGGAACTTCGAAATGGTTATGCCCATAAAATTGCAAAATTTCTATTTTTTTTAATTGTTACACTGTATAATTTTACGGACAAAAAAAGGGCTATTTTAATCAGGGGACTCGATGCTAATATATATTGTAAATAAATACAAAGATACTTCGAAAATTTCTCCTTGCGATTCCCTTTTCTTTTCAAAGATGCTTTTAAAGTGAACATCTATGTCCGGCAAAATGCTAATTTCTCTATTTGAGAAAAAGAGTAAGTCCATCGGCTGAAAATATAAGATTCAAACAATATAGCTGAAATTTGTAATTATTTTTAAATTTACAAATTTTAAATTTGCTTCCGAGAAACGAATATTAACTAACTTACATTTTTAAAAAAAAATTGCAACACATGGCTGCTGTTTGTCTGCCTATGTTTTCGTTTCACTGCAAAGCTGAAAGCACACTTTCTACCAAGATTTCTGTTTCGCCCTGCAAAAGCGTTTGACATATTGGCATATGCCTGCAACGAATAACCTTTCACACAGTTAATTGATTATTGTTTACCACATGTCAACGCGAAACATTCTTTCCTCTACGATTTAAATTTGTTTTTGCTTTCATAGTTACGAATTTTAAGTCACAAGAAATGGACACTAAAAATTAAGAAGTTAGGGGACCAAATTTCGAAAAAAAAAAAATTATTTTTATTTTTCAGGACTTATTTGACCGATTTTGCTTTTTGATTGAATCGAAAAAATTTTCATACAATTGTTAAAATTCGTTTTTCCAAAGGTAATTCCATGCAAAAAATATAGTTTTAAATAGTTATAAAATATTTAATATATTTATAATATGCGTTGAAAAATTCTGAATCACGATTTTTGAAATTCCCGTGCAGTAAATGGCGACTGATGCACGTTAAATCTATCGAGTCGCAAAGCCCCCCATGTTCCCATAACAAATAAACAACACTGGGGGTACTTATCCAGGAGTTTCCTGGTCTTCTGGATTGGTTCAAAATTACAAGGCTACGGAGTTGAAATTGGGTCGGTTGTTCAACGACGGATAAAATAAAATAGCAAGATCTACAAACCTGAAACAAACTTGTATGTTTATCCAGATCAGAATGCGTTTTTCTGTTTATTTTCGTAACTTAAAATATGGTATTGATTCTTTGTACGTGAAAATATGATTAAATCAAAAGTTAATCAAGGTGTTCCCTTTTTCCATTTCATGCACTGTACATAAAATAAGTCAATGAGAATCTGTTAGGTTGATTAATATATATTTTAGGATATTGAATATGAACAGTTTAATTGTTTTTCTGACTCAATCAACAATCTTTTTACTACTAAGAAAATGATAAAAAAGATAATAAATAAAAAATATTTTGTTATTGTTTTTTTTCCGTCTGCATATTTATTGCGTTGATTAAAATATAAACCTTGAATCCGAATAAGTAAATGATTTTCCTCAATTAATAGTATTTTTTAAAAAAAAAGATTAAAAAATTAATTTTTTTTTATTTTGTTCTTATACTTTCATTTTGCTTGAAAATTTCAAAAAGAAATTATGTGATCACATAAACCATTGATAAACACATTACATAAAAAAGAATTCGCAAAGAAGAGGACCTGTGTATCCCCTTCTTAGTTCTCCAGAAGAAAGAATAGCAGTTTGAAAGATAAGTTTCCAAGAAAATGAAGATGTGTCTGTGGGAAAGGATTTCTATGGGACTTCGAAAAGTCTTCAATTTCACCTATGTCTAATCGCATCCAGTCTCTAGTTTGACAATGTACAGGTAAAGTTATGGGTAGTGCAGTGAAACTATAATTACATAGAATTTACAATATATTTTACTAATTTTTGTTACTAATTAAGAACGAATAGATAAAAAGTCAACTACAAAATTTTTTTATTAGGCATTTGTAAAAGAATTTTTGACATAATTTAGAAAAAAATGTGACCAGACTATTTTCCGGACGAGACTTTAAAATTTTCCCGTGGGAGGGGGGGGGCATGCCCGACAGGGGAGCAATTCCCCCTCCCCTGATCCCGCCTTTGCTTGAAAAAATATTCTTGCAATGATTCTTGTACTGATATTTATTCCTTGCATGCGAAATTTAATAAGATTTTGATATGTTTTCATTCTTAATATTATTTTTACTATGAAAAAATTTAATGAAAAATGCAGTTTTGCTTAATAACTACTAGTGTAAATAGAAATTCATATTTTTTGAAGTTTTATAAATCTCTATTAGAATACCTAACGATTTTTACTCAATCGCGTAAACGATGAATTAAAAATGGATATTTCGTTTTGAAACAGTAGCGCTTAACAAAAGCTTTTTCTCCCTCTCAAAGAAAAAGAGCCATTATACATGAAAATATAATATCCACTGAATTGACGTTATATTTCGCATCTATAGTACTATTATATAAGTACTATAAATTATTTTTTAAATTCAAAGATATCATTAATGTGGATTAAAAAGGTAAATATGATTTGTTATTAACACGTATATCAACGAAATTGTTCTCATCCTACATGAACTTAGAACTGAAGTAAATTAAAAAGGATGCACATTTTTTTTTAAAAACTTGGCAATTGTATCTGGGAAATCACAGAAGTCAAAAGAGCTAGGAAGGAAAAAATATCAGTAGAAAGAACCTATTCAGTACCATCACAGGGGATATTGATAACAACCTTTGATGTTATATATCAACGTTATCATTGTCAAAGTTCAAAGGACAAGAAAAAGTGTAATTTAACCTAAAAGCAATAATCTTATCAGTAAAAATGTCTTCTTCATTGCTTGATATTTCAGAGGAAAGTGCAATGTTGACCACAGTTCAAAAATGACTTTCGGAAAAGTGAATCACATACGCGATTCATCCATCAAACTGTCATGACCCACCTGAACCTCCTAGACCGATAATCACCCCTTTTAACCACAAATTGAAGTGGAAAGGGGAAAGCATACCTTTTGTCCGACCCTCGACACTTTTCGTGGCATCTTTCTAAAATGTGTCTGCCGCTTGTAGTAAGAAACTAAGAGAGAGGGGAAACGCCAGGAGGGTTAACATAGAAAAATGTCTTTGAATTTTTAAAGCATTTTAGAACGCTTATTTCCTCATTTTAAGCTTCTCAGAACACTTTATTTCGCATAGGCATACATAGTAAACTTTAGGGTCACGCTGTGTACCCCCTAATTGACCTATAATTATTTCCTTTGGTGGGGTACACTATTACCCTGTAATATAATACCTGGTCCAATTTAAATATTATGGGTCAATATTAAGGTCTGATATTGCGCCTTGCGTTAGTTAACCATTGAAAGATGTCTTTGAATTTTTAAAGCATTTTAGAACGCTTATTTCTTCATTTTAAGCTTCTCAGAGCACTCTATTTCGCATAGGCATACATAGTAAAATTTAGGGTCACGCTGTGTACCCCCTAAATGACCTATAATTATTTCCTGTGGTAGGGCACACTATTACCCTGTAATATAATACGTGGTCCAATTTAAAAATTATAGGTCTATATTAAGTTCCGATACCGTGCCGTTAGTTAACATTGAAAAATGTCTTCGTATTTCCTTGTTTTAATGCACTATTTAAAATATACATAGTGTACCCCCTAATTGACCTATAATTATTTCCTGTGGTAGGGTACACAATTACCCTGTAATACAATACCTGGTTCAATTTAAATATTATGGGTCAATATTAAGGTTTGATATTGCGCCTTGCGTTAGTTAACCATTGAAAGATGTCTTTGAATTTTTAAAGCATTTTAGAACGCTTATTTCTTCATTTTAAGCTTCTCAGAACACTCTATTTCGCAAAGGCATACATAGTAAAATTTAGGGTCACGCTGTGTACCCCCTAAATGACCTATAATTATTTCCTGTGGTAGGGTACACTATTACCCTCTAATATAATACGTGGTCCAATTTAAAAATTATAAGTCAATATTAAGGTCCGATACCGTACCGTTAGTTAACATAGAAAAATGTCTTTGAATTTTTAAAGCATTTTAGAACGTTTATTTCCTCATTTTAAGCTTCTCAGAACACTTTATTTCGCATAGGCATACATAGTTAACTTTAGGGTCTCTCTGTGTACCCCCTAATTGACCTATAATTATTTCCTGTGGTAGGGTACACTATAACCCTGTAATATAATACGTGGTCCAATTTAAAAATTATAGGTCAATATTAAGGTCCGATACCGTGCCGTTAGTTAACATAGAAAAGTGTCTTCGTATTTCCTTGTTTTAATGCACTATTTAAAATATACATAGTGTACCCCCTAATTGACCTATAATTATTTCCTGTGGTAGGGTACACTATTACCCTGTAATATAATACCTGGTCCAATTTAAATATTATGGGTCAATATTAAGGTTTGATATTGCGCCTTGCGTTAGTTAACCATTGAAAGATGTCTTTGAATTTTTAAAGCATTTTAGAACGCTTATTTCTTCATTTTAAGCTTCTCAGAACACTTTATTTCGCATAGGCATACATAGTAAACTTTAGGGTCACGCTGTGTACCCCCTAATTGACCTATAATTATTTCCTGTGGTAGGGTACACTATTACCCTGTAATATAATAGGTGGTCCAATTTAAAAATTATAGGTCAATATTAAGGTCCGATACCGTGCCGTTAGTTAGCATAGAAAAATGTCTTTGAATTTTTAAAGCATTTTAGAACGCTTATTTCCTCATTTTAAGCTTCTCAGAACACTTCATTTCGCATAGGCATACATAGAAAACTTTAGGGTCACTCTGCGTACCCCCTAATTGACCTATAATTATTTCCTGTGGTAGGGTACACTATAACCCTGTAATATAATACGTGGTCCAATTTAAAAATTATAGGTCAATATTAAGGTCCGATACCGTGCCGTTAGTTAACATAGAAAAGTGTCTTCGTATTTCCTTGTTTTAATGCACTATTTAAAATATACATAGTGTACCCCCTAATTGACCTATAATTATTTCCTGTGGTAGGGTACACTATTACCCTGTAATATAATACCTGGTCCAATTTAAATATTATGGGTCAATATTAAGGTCTGATATTGCGCCTTGCGTTAGTTAACCATTGAAAGATGTCTTTGAATTTTTAAAGCATTTTAGAACGCTTATTTCTTCATTTTAAGCTTCTCAGAACACTCTATTTCCATAGGCATACATAGTAAATTTTAGGGTCACGCTGTGTACCACCTAATTGACCTATAATTATTTCCTGTGGTAAGGTACACTATTACCCTGTAATATAATACGTGGTACAATTTAAAAATTATAGGTCAATATTAAGGTCCGATACCGTGCCGTTAGTTAACATAGAAAAGTGTCTTCGTATTTCCTTGTTTTAATGCACTATTTAAAATATACATAGTGTACCCCCTAATTGACCTATAATTATTTCCTGTGGTAGGGTACACTATTACCCTGTAATATAATACCTGGTCCAATTTAAATATTATGGGTCAATATTAAGGTCTGATATTGCGCCTTGCGCTAGTTAACCATTGAAAGATGTCTTTGAATTTTTAAAGCATTTTAGAACGCTTATTTCTTCATTTTAAGCTTCTCAGAACACTCTATTTCGCATAAGCATACATAGTAAAATTTAGGGTCACGCTGTGTTCCCCCCTAAATGACCTATAATTATTTCCTGTGGTAGGGTACACTATTACCCTGTAATATAATACGTGGTCCAATTTAAAAATTATAGGTCAATATTAAGGTCCGATACCGTGCCGTTAATTAACATTGAAAAATGTCTTTGAATTTTTAAAGCATTTTAGAACGCTTATTTCCTCATTTTAAGCTTCTCAGAACACTTTATTTCGCATAGGCATACATAGTAAACTTTAGGGTCTCTCTGTGTACCCCCTAATTGACCTATAATTATTTCCTGTGGTAGGGTACACTATAACCCTGTAATATAATACGTGGTCCAATTTAAAAATTATAGGTCAATATTAAGGTCCGATACCGTGACGTTAGTTAACATAGAAAAGTGTCTTCGTATTTCCTTGTTTTAATGCACTATTTAAAATATACATAGTGTACCCCCTAATTGACCTATAATTATTTCCTGTGGTAGGGTACACTATTACCCTGTAATATAATACCTATTCCAATTTAAATATTATGGGTCAATATTAAGGTCTGATATTGCGCCTTGCGTTAGTTAACCATTGAAAGATGTCTTTGAATTTTTAAAGCATTTTAGAACGCTTATTTCTTCATTTTAAGCATCTCAGAACACTCTATTTCACATAGGCATACATAGTAAAATTTAGGGTCACGCTGTGTACCCCCTAAATGACCTATAATTATATCCTGTGGTAGGGTACACTATTACCCTGTAATATAATACATGGTCCAATTTAAAAATTATAGGTCAATATTAAGGTCCGATACCGTGCCGTTAGTTAACATAGAAAAATGTCTTTGAATTTTTAAAGCATTTTAGAACGCTTATTTCCTCATTTTAAGCTTCTCAGAACACTTTATTTCGCATAGGCATACATAGTAAACTTTAGGGTCACGCTGTGTACCCCCTAATTGACCTATAATTATTTCCTTTGGTGGGGTACACTATTACCCTGTAATATAATACCTGGTCCAATTTAAATATTATGGGTCAATATTAAGGTCTGATATTGCGCCTTGCGTTAGTTAACCATTGAAAGATGTCTTTGAATTTTTAAAGCATTTTAGAACGCTTATTTCTTCATTTTAAGCTTCTCAGAGCACTCTATTTCGCATAGGCATACATAGTAAAATTTAGGGTCACGCTGTGTACCCCCTAAATGACCTATAATTATTTCCTGTGGTAGGGCACACTATTACCCTGTAATATAATACGTGGTCCAATTTAAAAATTATAGGTCTATATTAAGTTCCGATACCGTGCCGTTAGTTAACATTGAAAAATGTCTTCGTATTTCCTTGTTTTAATGCACTATTTAAAATATACATAGTGTACCCCCTAATTGACCTATAATTATTTCCTGTGGTAGGGTACACAATTACCCTGTAATACAATACCTGGTTCAATTTAAATATTATGGGTCAATATTAAGGTTTGATATTGCGCCTTGCGTTAGTTAACCATTGAAAGATGTCTTTGAATTTTTAAAGCATTTTAGAACGCTTATTTCTTCATTTTAAGCTTCTCAGAACACTCTATTTCGCATAGGCATACATAGTAAAATTTAGGGTCACGCTGTGTACCCCCTAAATGACCTATAATTATTTCCTGTGGTAGGGTACACTATTACCCTCTAATATAATACGTGGTCCAATTTAAAAATTATAAGTCAATATTAAGGTCCGATACCGTACCGTTAGTTAACATAGAAAAATGTCTTTGAATTTTTAAAGCATTTTAGAACGTTTATTTCCTCATTTTAAGCTTCTCAGAACACTTTATTTCGCATAGGCATACATAGTAAACTTTAGGGTCTCTCTGTGTACCCCCTAATTGACCTATAATTATTTCCTGTGGTAGGGTACACTATAACCCTGTAATATAATACGTGGTCCAATTTAAAAATTATAGGTCAATATTAAGGTCCGATACCGTGCCGTTAGTTAACATAGAAAAGTGTCTTCGTATTTCCTTGTTTTAATGCACTATTTAAAATATACATAGTGTACCCCCTAATTGACCTATAATTATTTCCTGTGGTAGGGTACACTATAACCCTGTAATATAATACCTGGTCCAATTTAAATATTATGGGTCAATATTAAGGTCTGATATTGCGCCTTGCGTTAGTTAACCATTGAAAGATGTCTTTGAATTTTTAAAGCATTTTAGAACGCTTATTTCTTCATTTTAAGCTTCTCAGAACACTCTATTTCGCCTAGGCATACATAGTAAATTTTAGGGTCACGCTGTGTACCACCTAATTGACCTATAATTATTTCCTGTGGTAAGGTACACTATTACCCTGTAATATAATACGTGGTACAATTTAAAAATTATAGGTCAATATTAAGGTCCGATACCGTGCCGTTAGTTAACATAGAAAAGTGTCTTCGTATTTCCTTGTTTTAATGCACTATTTAAAATATACATAGTGTACCCCCTAATTGACCTATAATTATTTCCTGTGGTAGGGTACACTATTACCCTGTAATATAATACCTGGTCCAATTTAAATATTATGGGTCAATATTAAGGTCTGATATTGCGCCTTGCGCTAGTTAACCATTGAAAGATGTCTTTGAATTTTTAAAGCATTTTAGAACGCTTATTTCTTCATTTTAAGCTTCTCAGAACACTCTATTTCGCATAAGCATACATAGTAAAATTTAGGGTCACGCTGTGTACCCCCTAAATGACCTATAATTATTTCCTGTGGTAGGGTACACTATTACCCTGTAATATAATACGTGGTCCAATTTAAAAATTATAGGTCAATATTAAGGTCCGATACCGTGCCGTTAGTTAACATTGAAAAATGTCTTTGAATTTTTAAAGCATTTTAGAACGCTTATTTCCTCATTTTAAGCTTCTCAGAACACTTTATTTCTCATAGGCATACATAGTAAACTTTAGGGTCTCTCTGTGTACCCCCTAATTGACCTATAATTATTTCCTGTGGTAGGGTACACTATAACCCTGTAATATAATACGTGGTCCAATTTAAAAATTATAGGTCAATATTAAGGTCCGATACCGTGACGTTAGTTAACATAGAAAAGTGTCTTCTTATTTCCTTGTTTTAATGCACTATTTAAAATATACATAGTGTACCCCCTAATTGACCTATAATTATTTCCTGTGGTAAGGTACACTATTACCCTGTAATATAATACCTATTCCAATTTAAATATTATGGGTCAATATTAAGGTCTGATATTGTGCCTTGCGTTAGTTAACCATTGAAAGATGTCTTTGAATTTTTAAAGCATTTTAGAACGCTTATTTCTTCATTTTAAGCATCTCAGAACACTCTATTTCGCATAGGCATACATAGTAAAATTTAGGGTCACGCTGTGTACCCCCTAAATGACCTATAATTATATCCTGTGGTAGGGTACACTATTACCCTGTAATATAATACGTGGTCCAATTTAAAAATTATAGGTCAATATTAAGGTCCGATACCGTGCCGTTAGTTAACATAGAAAAACTTCTTTGAATTTTTAAAGCATTTTAGAACGCTTATTTCCTCATTTTAAGCTTCTCAGAACACTTTATTTCGCATAGGCATACATAGTAAACTTTAGGGTCACGCTGTGTAACCCCTAATTGACCTATAATTATTTCCTTTGGTGGGGTACACTATTACCCTGTAATATAATACCTGGTCCAATTTAAATATTATGGGTCAATATTAAGGTCTGATATTGCGCCTTGCGTTAGTTAACCATTGAAAGATGTCTTTGAATTTTTAAAGCATTTTAGAACGCTTATTTCTTCATTTTAAGCTTCTCAGAGCACTCTATTTCGCATAGGCATACATAGTAAAATTTAGGGTCACGCTGTGTACCCCATAAATGACCTATAATTATTTCCTGCGGTAGGGCACACTATTACCCTGTAATATAATACGTGGTACAATTTAAAAATTATAGGTCAATATTAAGGTCCGATACCGTGCCGTTAGTTAACATAGAAAAGTGTCTTCGTATTTCCTTGTTTTAATGCACTATTTAAAATATACATAGTGTACCCCCTAATTGACCTATAATTATTTCCTGTGGTAGGGTACACTATTACCCTGTAATATAATACCTGGTCCAATTTAAATATTATGGGTCAATATTAAGGTCTGATATTGCGCCTTGCGCTAGTTAACCATTGAAAGATGTCTTTGAATTTTTAAAGCATTTTAGAACGCTTATTTCTTCATTTTAAGCTTCTCAGAACACTCTATTTCGCATAAGCATACATAGTAAAATTTAGGGTCACGCTGTGTACCCCCTAAATGACCTATAATTATTTCCTGTGGTAGGGTACACTATTACCCTGTAATATAATACGAGGTCCAATTTAAAAATTATAGGTCAATATTAAGGTCCGATACCGTGCCGTTAGTTAACATTGAAAAATGTCTTTGAATTTTTAAAGCATTTTAGAACGCTTATTTCCTCATTTTAAGCTTCTCAAAACACTTTATTTCGCATAGGCATACATAGTAAACTTTAGGGTCACGCTGTGTACCCCATAAATGACCTATAATTATTTCCTGCGGTAGGGCACACTATTACCCTGTAATATAATACGTGGTACAATTTAAAAATTATAGGTCAATATTAAGGTCCGATACCGTGCCGTTAGTTAACATAGAAAAGTGTCTTCGTATTTCCTTGTTTTAATGCACTATTTAAAATATACATAGTGTACCCCCTAATTGACCTATAATTATTTCCTGTGGTAGGGTACACTATTACCCTGTAATATAATACCTGGTCCAATTTAAATATTATGGGTCAATATTAAGGTCTGATATTGCGCCTTGCGCTAGTTAACCATTGAAAGATGTCTTTGAATTTTTAAAGCATTTTAGAACGCTTATTTCTTCATTTTAAGCTTCTCAGAACACTCTATTTCGCATAAGCATACATAGTAAAATTTAGGGTCACGCTGTGTACCCCCTAAATGACCTATAATTATTTCCTGTGGTAGGGTACACTATTACCCTGTAATATAATACGTGGTCCAATTTAAAAATTATAGGTCAATATTAAGGTCCGATACCGTGCCGTTAGTTAACATTGAAAAATGTCTTTGAATTTTTAAAGCATTTTAGAACGCTTATTTCCTCATTTTAAGCTTCTCAAAACACTTTATTTCGCATAGGCATACATAGTAAACTTTAGGGTCTCTCTGTGTACCCCCTAATTGACCTATAATTATTTCCTGTGGTAGGGTACACTATAACCCTGTAATATAATACGTGGTCCAATTTAAAAATTATAGGTCAATATTAAGGTCCGATACCGTGACGTTAGTTAACATAGAAAAGTGTCTTCGTATTTCCTTGTTTTAATGCACTATTTAAAATATACATAGTGTACCCCCTAATTGACCTATAATTATTTCCTTTGGTGGGGTACACTATTACCCTGTAATATAATACCTGGTCCAATTTAAATATTATGGGTCAATATTAAGGTCTGATATTGCGCCTTGCGTTAGTTAACCATTGAAAGATGTCTTTGAATTTTTAAAGCATTTTAGAACGCTTATTTCTTCATTTTAAGCTTCTCAGAGCACTCTATTTCGCATAGGCATACATAGTAAAATTTAGGGTCACGCTGCGTACCCCCTAAATGACCTATAATTATTTCCTGTGGTAGGGCACACTATTACCTTGTAATATAATACGTGGTCCAATTTAAAAATTATAGGTCTATATTAAGTTCCGATACCGTGCCGTTAGTTAACATTGAAAAATGTCTTCGTATTTCCTTGTTTTAATGCACTATTTAAAATATACATAGTGTACCCCCTAATTGACCTATAATTATTTCCTGTGGTAGGGTACACTATTACCCTGTAATACAATACCTGGTTCAATTTAAATATTATGGGTCAATATTAAGGTTTGATATTGCGCCTTGCGTTAGTTAACCATTGAAAGATGTCTTTGAATTTTTAAAGCATTTTAGAACGCTTATTTCTTCATTTTAAGCTTCTCAGAACACTCTATTTCGCATAGGCATACATAGTAAAATTTAGGGTCACGCTGTGTACCCCCTAAATGACCTATAATTATTTCCTGTGGTAGGGTACACTATTACCCTCTAATATAATACGTGGTCCAATTTAAAAATTATAAGTCAATATTAAGGTCCGATACCGTACCGTTAGTTAACATAGAAAAATGTCTTTGAATTTTTAAAGCATTTTAGAACGCTTATTTCCTCATTTTAAGCTTCTCAGAACACTTTATTTCGCATAGGCATACATAGTAAACTTTAGGGTCTCTCTGTGTACCCCCTAATTGACCTATAATTATTTCCTGTGGTAGGGTACACTATAACCCTGTAATATAATACGTGGTCCAATTTAAAAATTATAGGTCAATATTAAGGTCCGATACCGTGCCGTTAGTTAACATAGAAAAGTGTTTTCGTATTTCCTTGTTTTAATGCACTATTTAAAATATACATAGTGTACCCCCTAATTGACCTATAATTATTTCCTGTGGTAGGGTACACTATAACCCTGTAATATAATACCTGGTCCAATTTAAATATTATGGGTCAATATTAAGGTCTGATATTGCGCCTTGCGTTAGTTAACCATTGAAAGATGTCTTTGAATTTTTAAAGCATTTTAGAACGCTTATTTCTTCATTTTAAGCTTCTCAGAACACTCTATTTCGCATAGGCATACATAGTAAATTTTAGGGTCACGCTGTGTACCACCTAATTGACCTATAATTATTTCCTGTGGTAAGGTACACTATTACCCTGTAATATAATACGTGGTACAATTTAAAAATTATAGGTCAATATTAAGGTCCGATACCGTGCCGTTAGTTAACATAGAAAAGTGTCTTCGTATTTCCTTGTTTTAATGCACTATTTAAAATATACATAGTGTACCCCCTAATTGACCTATAATTATTTCCTGTGGTAGGGTACACTATTACCCTGTAATATAATACCTGGTCCAATTTAAATATTATGGGTCAATATTAAGGTCTGATATTGCGCCTTGCGCTAGTTAACCATTGAAAGATGTCTTTGAATTTTTAAAGCATTTTAGAACGCTTATTTCTTCATTTTAAGCTTCTCAGAACACTCTATTTCGCATAAGCATACATAGTAAAATTTAGGGTCACGCTGTGTACCCCCTAAATGACCTATAATTATTTCCTGTAGTAGGGTACACTATTACCCTGTAATATAATACGTGGTCCAATTTAAAAATTATAGGTCAATATTAAGGTCCGATACCGTGCCGTTAGTTAACATTGAAAAATGTCTTTGAATTTTTAAAGCATTTTAGAATGCTTATTTCCTCATTTTAAGCTTCTCAGAACACTTTATTTCTCATAGGCATACATAGTAAACTTTAGGGTCTCTCTGTGTACCCCCTAATTGACCTATAATTATTTCCTGTGGTAGGGTACACTATAACCCTGTAATATAATACGTGGTCCAATTTAAAAATTATAGGTCAATATTAAGGTCCGATACCGTGACGTTAGTTAACATAGAAAAGTGTCTTCGTATTTCCTTGTTTTAATGCACTATTTAAAATATACATAGTGTACCCCCTAATTGACCTATAATTATTTCCTGTGGTAGGGTACACTATTACCCTGTAATATAATACCTATTCCAATTTAAATATTATGGGTCAATATTAAGGTCTGATATTGCGCCTTGCGTTAGTTAACCATTGAAAGATGTCTTTGAATTTTTAAAGCATTTTAGAACGCTTATTTCTTCATTTTAAGCATCTCAGAACACTCTATTTCACATAGGCATACATAGTAAAATTTAGGGTCACGCTGTGTACCCCCTAAATGACCTATAATTATATCCTGTGGTAGGGTACACTATTACCCTGTAATATAATACGTGGTCCAATTTAAAAATTATAGGTCAATATTAAGGTCCGATACCGTGCCGTTAGTTAACATAGAAAAATGTCTTTGAATTTTTAAAGCATTTTAGAACGCTTATTTCCTCATTTTAAGCTTCTCAGAACACTTTATTTCGCATAGGCATACATAGTAAACTTTAGGGTCACGCTTTGTACCCCCTAATTGACCTATAATTATTTCCTTTGGTGGGGTACACTATTACCCTGTAATATAATACCTGGTCCAATTTAAATATTATGGGTCAATATTAAGGTCTGATATTGCGCCTTGCGTTAGTTAACCATTGAAAGATGTCTTTGAATTTTTAAAGCATTTTAGAACGCTTATTTCTTCATTTTAAGCTTCTCAGAACACTCTATTTCGCATAGGCATACATAGTAAAATTTAGGGTCACGCTGTGTACCCCCTAAATGACCTATAATTATTTCCTGTGGTAGGGTACACTATTACCCTCTAATATAATACGTGGTCCAATTTAAAAATTATAAGTCAATATTAAGGTTCGATACCGTACCGTTAGTTAACATAGAAAAATGTCTTTGAATTTTTAAAGCATTTTAGAACGCTTATTTCCTCATTTTAAGCTTCTCAGAACACTTTATTTCGCATAGGCATACATAGTAAACTTTAGGGTCTCTCTGTGTACCCCCTAATTGACCTATAATTATTTCCTGTGGTAGGGTACACTATAACCCTGTAATATAATACGTGGTCCAATTTAAAAATTATAGGTCAATATTAAGGTCCGATACCGTGCCGTTAGTTAACATAGAAAAGTGTCTTCGTATTTCCTTGTTTTAATGCACTATTTAAAATATACATAGTGTACCCCCTAATTGACCTATAATTATTTCCTGTGGTAGGGTACACTATAACCCTGTAATATAATACCTGGTCCAATTTAAATATTATGGGTCAATATTAAGGTCTGATATTGCGCCTTGCGTTAGTTAACCATTGAAAGATGTCTTTGAATTTTTAAAGCATTTTAGAACGCTTATTTCTTCATTTTAAGCTTCTCAGAACACTCTATTTCGCATAGGCATACATAGTAAATTTTAGGGTCACGCTGTGTACCACCTAATTGACCTATAATTATTTCCTGTGGTAGGGTACACTATTACCCTATAATATAATACGTGGTCCAATTTAAAAAATATAGGTCAATATTAAGGTCCGATACCGTGCCGTTAGTTAACATAGAAAAGTGTCTTCGTATTTCTTGTTTTAATGCACTATTTAAAATATACATAGTGTACCCCCTAATTGACCTATAATTATTTCCTGGGGTAGGGTACACTATTACCCTGTAATATAATACCTGGTCCAATTTAAATATTATGGGTCAATATTAAGGTCTGATATTGCGCCTTGCGCTAGTTAACCATTGAAAGATGTCTTTGAATTTTTAAAGCATTTTAGAACGTTTATTTCTTCATTTTAAGCTTCTCAGAACACTCTATTTCGCATAGGCATACATAGTAAACTTTAGGGTCACGCTGTGTACCCCCTAATTGACCTATAATTATTTCTTGTTGTAGGGTACACTATTACCCTATAATATAATACGTGGTCCAATTTAAAAATTATAGGTCAATATTAAGGTCCGATACCGTGCCGTTAGTTAACATAGAAAAGTGTCTTTGAATTTTTAAAGCATTTTAGAACGCTTATTTCCTCATTTTAAGCTTCTCAGAACACTTTATTTCGCATAGGCATACATAGTAAACTTTAGGGTCACACTGTGTACCCCCTAATTGACCTATAATTATTTCCTGTGGTAGGGTACACTATTACCATGTAATATAATACGTGGTCCAATTTAAAAATTATAGGTCAATATTAAGTTCCGATACCGTGCCGTTAGTTAACATAGAAAAGTGTCTTCGTATTTCCTTGTTTTAATGCACTATTTAAAATATACATAGTGTACCCCCTAATTGACCTATAATTATTTCCTGTGGTAGGGTGCACTATTACCCTGTAATATAATACCTGGTCCAATTCAAATATTATGGGTCAATATTAAGGTCTGATATTGCGCCTTGCGTTAGTTAACCATTGAAAGATGTCTTTGAATTTTTAAAGCATTTTAGAACGCTTATTTCTTCATTTTAAGCATCTCAGAACACTCTATTTCACATAGGCATACATAGTAAAATTTAGGGTCACGCTGTGTACCCCCTAAATGACCTATAATTATATCCTGTGGTAGGGTACACTATTACCCTGTAATATAATACGTGGTCCAATTTAAAAATTATAGGTCAATATTAAGGTCCGATACCGTGCCGTTAGTTAACATAGAAAAATGTCTTTGAATTTTTAAAGCATTTTAGAACGCTTATTTCCTCATTTTAAGCTTCTCAGAACACTTTATTTCGCATAGGCATACATAGTAAACTTTAGGGTCACGCTGTGTACCCCCTAATTGACCTATAATTATTTCCTTTGGTGGGGTACACTATTACCCTGTAATATAATACCTGGTCCAATTTAAATATTATGGGTCAATATTAAGGTCTGATATTGCGCCTTGCGTTAGTTAACCATTGAAAGATGTCTTTGAATTTTTAAAGCATTTTAGAACGCTTATTTCTTCATTTTAAGCTTCTCAGAGCACTCTATTTCGCATAGGCATACATAGTAAAATTTAGGGTCACGCTGCGTACCCCCTAAATGACCTATAATTATTTCCTGTGGTAGGGCACACTATTACCTTGTAATATAATACGTGGTCCAATTTAAAAATTATAGGTCTATATTAAGTTCCGATACCGTGCCGTTAGTTAACATTGAAAAATGTCTTCGTATTTCCTTGTTTTAATGCACTATTTAAAATATACATAGTGTACCCCCTAATTGACCTATAATTATTTCCTGTGGTAGGGTACACTATTACCCTGTAATACAATACCTGGTTCAATTTAAATATTATGGGTCAATATTAAGGTTTGATATTGCGCCTTGCGTTAGTTAACCATTGAAAGATGTCTTTGAATTTTTAAAGCATTTTAGAACGCTTATTTCTTCATTTTAAGCTTCTCAGAACACTCTATTTCGCATAGGCATACATAGTAAAATTTAGGGTCACGCTGTGTACCCCCTAAATGACCTATAATTATTTCCTGTGGTAGGGTACACTATTACCCTCTAATATAATACGTGGTCCAATTTAAAAATTATAAGTCAATATTAAGGTCCGATACCGTACCGTTAGTTAACATAGAAAAATGTCTTTGAATTTTTAAAGCATTTTAGAACGCTTATTTCCTCATTTTAAGCTTCTCAGAACACTTTATTTCGCATAGGCATACATAGTAAACTTTAGGGTCTCTCTGTGTACCCCCTAATTGACCTATAATTATTTCCTGTGGTAGGGTACACTATAACCCTGTAATATAATACGTGGTCCAATTTAAAAATTATAGGTCAATATTAAGGTCCGATACCGTGCCGTTAGTTAACATAGAAAAGTGTTTTCGTATTTCCTTGTTTTAATGCACTATTTAAAATATACATAGTGTACCCCCTAATTGACCTATAATTATTTCCTGTGGTAGGGTACACTATAACCCTGTAATATAATACCTGGTCCAATTTAAATATTATGGGTCAATATTAAGGTCTGATATTGCGCCTTGCGTTAGTTAACCATTGAAAGATGTCTTTGAATTTTTAAAGCATTTTAGAACGCTTATTTCTTCATTTTAAGCTTCTCAGAACACTCTATTTCGCATAGGCATACATAGTAAATTTTAGGGTCACGCTGTGTACCACCTAATTGACCTATAATTATTTCCTGTGGTAAGGTACACTATTACCCTGTAATATAATACGTGGTACAATTTAAAAATTATAGGTCAATATTAAGGACCGATACCGTGCCGTTAGTTAACATAGAAAAGTGTCTTCGTATTTCCTTGTTTTAATGCACTATTTAAAATATACATAGTGTACCCCCTAATTGACCTATAATTATTTCCTGTGGTAGGGTACACTATTACCCTGTAATATAATACCTGGTCCAATTTAAATATTATGGGTCAATATTAAGGTCTGATATTGCGCCTTGCGTTAGTTAACCATTGAAAGATGTCTTTGAATTTTTAAAGCATTTTAGAACGCTTATTTCTTCATTTTAAGCATCTCAGAACACTCTATTTCACATAGGCATACATAGTAAAATTTAGGGTCACGCTGTGTACCCCCTAAATGACCTATAATTATTTCCTGTAGTAGGGTACACTATTACCCTGTAATATAATACGTGGTCCAATTTAAAAATTATAGGTCAATATTAAGGTCCGATACCGTGCCGTTAGTTAACATTGAAAAATGTCTTTGAATTTTTAAAGCATTTTAGAATGCTTATTTCCTCATTTTAAGCTTCTCAGAACACTTTATTTCTCATAGGCATACATAGTAAACTTTAGGGTCTCTCTGTGTACCCCCTAATTGACCTATAATTATTTCCTGTGGTAGGGTACACTATAACCCTGTAATATAATACGTGGTCCAATTTAAAAATTATAGGTCAATATTAAGGTCCGATACCGTGACGTTAGTTAACATAGAAAAGTGTCTTCGTATTTCCTTGTTTTAATGCACTATTTAAAATATACATAGTGTACCCCCTAATTGACCTATAATTATTTCCTGTGGTAGGGTACACTATTACCCTGTAATATAATACCTATTCCAATTTAAATATTATGGGTCAATATTAAGGTCTGATATTGCGCCTTGCGTTAGTTAACCATTGAAAGATGTCTTTGAATTTTTAAAGCATTTTAGAACGCTTATTTCTTCATTTTAAGCATCTCAGAACACTCTATTTCACATAGGCATACATAGTAAAATTTAGGGTCACGCTGTGTACCCCCTAAATGACCTATAATTATATCCTGTGGTAGGGTACACTATTACCCTGTAATATAATACGTGGTCCAATTTAAAAATTATAGGTCAATATTAAGGTCCGATACCGTGCCGTTAGTTAACATAGAAAAATGTCTTTGAATTTTTAAAGCATTTTAGAACGCTTATTTCCTCATTTTAAGCTTCTCAGAACACTTTATTTCGCATAGGCATACATAGTAAACTTTAGGGTCACGCTGTGTACCCCCTAATTGACCTATAATTATTTCCTTTGGTGGGGTACACTATTACCCTGTAATATAATACCTGGTCCAATTTAAATATTATGGGTCAATATTAAGGTCTGATATTGCGCCTTGCGTTAGTTAACCATTGAAAGATGTCTTTGAATTTTTAAAGCATTTTAGAACGCTTATTTCTTCATTTTAAGCTTCTCAGAACACTCTATTTCGCATAGGCATACATAGTAAAATTTAGGGTCACGCTGTGTACCCCCTAAATGACCTATAATTATTTCCTGTGGTAGGGTACACTATTACCCTCTAATATAATACGTGGTCCAATTTAAAAATTATAAGTCAATATTAAGGTTCGATACCGTACCGTTAGTTAACATAGAAAAATGTCTTTGAATTTTTAAAGCATTTTAGAACGCTTATTTCCTCATTTTAAGCTTCTCAGAACACTTTATTTCGCATAGGCATACATAGTAAACTTTAGGGTCTCTCTGTGTACCCCCTAATTGACCTATAATTATTTCCTGTGGTAGGGTACACTATAACCCTGTAATATAATACGTGGTCCAATTTAAAAATTATAGGTCAATATTAAGGTCCGATACCGTGCCGTTAGTTAACATAGAAAAGTGTCTTCGTATTTCCTTGTTTTAATGCACTATTTAAAATATACATAGTGTACCCCCTAATTGACCTATAATTATTTCCTGTGGTAGGGTACACTATAACCCTGTAATATAATACCTGGTCCAATTTAAATATTATGGGTCAATATTAAGGTCTGATATTGCGCCTTGCGTTAGTTAACCATTGAAAGATGTCTTTGAATTTTTAAAGCATTTTAGAACGCTTATTTCTTCATTTTAAGCTTCTCAGAACACTCTATTTCGCATAGGCATACATAGTAAATTTTAGGGTCACGCTGTGTACCACCTAATTGACCTATAATTATTTCCTGTGGTAGGGTACACTATTACCCTATAATATAATACGTGGTCCAATTTAAAAAATATAGGTCAATATTAAGGTCCGATACCGTGCCGTTAGTTAACATAGAAAAGTGTCTTCGTATTTCTTGTTTTAATGCACTATTTAAAATATACATAGTGTACCCCCTAATTGACCTATAATTATTTCCTGGGGTAGGGTACACTATTACCCTGTAATATAATACCTGGTCCAATTTAAATATTATGGGTCAATATTAAGGTCTGATATTGCGCCTTGCACTAGTTAACCATTGAAAGATGTCTTTGAATTTTTAAAGCATTTTAGAACGTTTATTTCTTCATTTTAAGCTTCTCAGAACACTCTATTTCGCATAGGCATACATAGTAAACTTTAGGGTCACGCTGTGTACCCCCTAATTGACCTATAATTATTTCTTGTGGTAGGGTACACTATTACCCTATAATATAATACGTGGTCCAATTTAAAAATTATAGGTCAATATTAAGGTCCGATACCGTGCCGTTAGTTAACATAGAAAAGTGTCTTTGAATTTTTAAAGCATTTTAGAACGCTTATTTCCTCATTTTAAGCTTCTCAGAACACTTTATTTCGCATAGGCATACATAGTAAACTTTAGGGTCACACTGTGTACCCCCTAATTGACCTATAATTATTTCCTGTGGTAGGGTACACTATTACCATGTAATATAATACGTGGTCCAATTTAAAAATTATAGGTCAATATTAAGTTCCGATACCGTGCCGTTAGTTAACATAGAAAAGTGTCTTCGTATTTCCTTGTTTTAATGCACTATTTAAAATATACATAGTGTACCCCCTAATTGACCTATAATTATTTCCTGTGGTAGGGTGCACTATTACCCTGTAATATAATACCTGGTCCAATTCAAATATTATGGGTCAATATTAAGGTCTGATATTGCGCCTTGCGTTAGTTAACCATTGAAAGATGTCTTTAAATTTTTAAAGCATTTTAGAACGCTAATTTCTTCATTTTAAGCTTCTCAGAACACTCTATTTCGCATAAGCATACATAGTAAATTTTAGGGTCACGCTGTGTACCCCCTAAATGACCTATAATTATTTCCTGTGGTAGGGTACACTATTACACTGTAATATAATACGTGGTCCAATTTAAAAATTATAGGTCAATATTAAGGTCCGATACCGTGCCGTTAGTTAACATTGAAAAATGTCTTTGAATTTTTAAAGCATTTTAGAACGCTTATTTCCTCATTTTAAGCTTCTCAGAACACTTTATTTCGCATAGGCATACATAGTAAACTTTAGGGTCACGCTGTGTACCCCCTAATTGACCTATAATTATTTCCTGTGGTAGGATACACTATAACCCTGTAATATAATACGTGGTCCAATTTAAAAATTATAGGTTAATATTAAGGTCCGATACCGTGCCGTTAGTTAACATAGAAAAGTGTCTTCGTATTTCCTTGTTTTAATGCACTATTTAAAATATACATAGTGTACCCCCTAATTGACCTATAATTATTTCCTGTGGTAGGGTACACTATTACCCTGTAATATAATACATGGTCCAATTTAAATATTATGGGTCAATATTAAGGTCTGATATTGCGCCTTGCGTTAGTTAACCATTGAAAGATGTCTTTGAATTTTTAAAGTATTTTAGAACGCTTATTTCCTCATTTTAAGCTTCTCAGAACACTTTATTTCGCATAGGCATACATAGTAAACTTTAGGGTCACGCTGTGTACCCCCTAATTGACCTATAATTATTTCCTTTGGAAGGGTACACTATTACCCTGTAATATAATACGTGGTCCAATTTAAAAATTATAGGTCAATATTAAGGTCCGATACCGTGCCGTTAGTTAACATAGAAAAGTGTTTTCGTATTTCCTTGTTTTAATGCACTATTTAAAATATACATAGTGTACCCCCTAATTGACCTATAATTATTTCCTGTGGTAGGGTACACTATAACCCTGTAATATAATACCTGGTCCAATTTAAATATTATGGGTCAATATTAAGGTCTGATATTGCGCCTTGCGTTAGTTAACCATTGAAAGATGTCTTTGAATTTTTAAAGCATTTTAGAACGCTTATTTCTTCATTTTAAGCTTCTCAGAACACTCTATTTCGCATAGGCATACATAGTAAAATTTAGGGTCACGCTGTGTACCCCCTAATTGACCTATAATTATTTCTTGTGGTAGGGTACACTATTACCCTATAATATAATACGTGGTCCAATTTAAAAATTATAGGTCAATATTAAGGTCCGATACCGTGCCGTTAGTTAACATAGAAAAGTGTCTTTGAATTTTTAAAGCATTTTAGAACGCTTATTTCCTCATTTTAAGCTTCTCAGAACACTTTATTTCGCATAGGCATACATAGTAAACTTTAGGGTCACACTGTGTACCCCCTAATTGACCTATAATTATTTCCTGTGGTAGGGTACACTATTACCATGTAATATAATACGTGGTCCAATTTAAAAATTATAGGTCAATATTAAGTTCCGATACCGTGCCGTTAGTTAACATAGAAAAGTGTCTTCGTATTTCCTTGTTTTAATGCACTATTTAAAATATACATAGTGTACCCCCTAATTGACCTATAATTATTTCCTGTGGTAGGGTGCACTATTACCCTGTAATATAATACCTGGTCCAATTCAAATATTATGGGTCAATATTAAGGTCTGATATTGCGCCTTGCGTTAGTTAACCATTGAAAGATGTCTTTAAATTTTTAAAGCATTTTAGAACGCTAATTTCTTCATTTTAAGCTTCTCAGAACACTCTATTTCGCATAAGCATACATAGTAAATTTTAGGGTCACGCTGTGTACCCCCTAAATGACCTATAATTATTTCCTGTGGTAGGGTACACTATTACACTGTAATATAATACGTGGTCCAATTTAAAAATTATAGGTCAATATTAAGGTCCGATACCGTGCCGTTAGTTAACATTGAAAAATGTCTTTGAATTTTTAAAGCATTTTAGAACGCTTATTTCCTCATTTTAAGCTTCTCAGAACACTTTATTTCGCATAGGCATACATAGTAAACTTTAGGGTCACGCTGTGTACCCCCTAATTGACCTATAATTATTTCCTGTGGTAGGATACACTATAACCCTGTAATATAATACGTGGTCCAATTTAAAAATTATAGGTAAATATTAAGGTCCGATACCGTGCCGTTAGTTAACATAGAAAAGTGTCTTCGTATTTCCTTGTTTTAATGCTAAATTTAAAATATACATAGTGTACCCCCTAATTGACCTATAATTATTTCCTGTGGTAGGGTACACTATTACCCTGTAATATAATACATGGTCCAATTTAAATATTATGGGTCAATATTAAGGTCTGATATTGCGCCTTGCGTTAGTTAACCATTGAAAGATGTCTTTGAATTTTTAAAGTATTTTAGAACGCTTATTTCCTCATTTTAAGCTTCTCAGAACACTTTATTTCGCATAGGCATACATAGTAAACTTTAGGGTCACGCTGTGTACCCCCTAATTGACCTATAATTATTTCCTTTGGAAGGGTACACTATTACCCTGTAATATAATACGTGGTCCAATTTAAAAATTATAGGTCAATATTAAGGTCCGATACCGTGCCGTTAGTTAACATAGAAAAGTGTTTTCGTATTTCCTTGTTTTAATGCACTATTTAAAATATACATAGTGTACCCCCTAATTGACCTATAATTATTTCCTGTGGTAGGGTACACTATAACCCTGTAATATAATACCTGGTCCAATTTAAATATTATGGGTCAATATTAAGGTCTGATATTGCGCCTTGCGTTAGTTAACCATTGAAAGATGTCTTTGAATTTTTAAAGCATTTTAGAACGCTTATTTCTTCATTTTAAGCTTCTCAGAACACTCTATTTCGCATAGGCATACATAGTAAATTTTAGGGTCACGCTGTGTACCACCTAATTGACCTATAATTATTTCCTGTGGTAAGGTACACTATTACCCTGTAATATAATACGTGGTACAATTTAAAAATTATAGGTCAATATTAAGGTCCGATACCGTGCCGTTAGTTAACATAGAAAAGTGTCTTCGTATTTCCTTGTTTTAATGCACTATTTAAAATATACATAGTGTACCCCCTAATTGACCTATAATTATTTCCTGTGGTAGGGTACACTATTACCCTGTAATATAATACCTGGTCCAATTTAAATATTATGGGTCAATATTAAGGTCTGATATTGCGCCTTGCGCTAGTTAACCATTGAAAGATGTCTTTGAATTTTTAAAGCATTTTAGAACGCTTATTTCTTCATTTTAAGCTTCTCAGAACACTCTATTTCGCATAAGCATACATAGTAAAATTTAGGGTCACGCTGTGTACCCCCTAAATGACCTATAATTATTTCCTGTAGTAGGGTACACTATTACCCTGTAATATAATACGTGGTCCAATTTAAAAATTATAGGTCAATATTAAGGTCCGATACCGTGCCGTTAGTTAACATTGAAAAATGTCTTTGAATTTTTAAAGCATTTTAGAATGCTTATTTCCTCATTTTAAGCTTCTCAGAACACTTTATTTCTCATAGGCATACATAGTAAACTTTAGGGTCTCTCTGTGTACCCCCTAATTGACCTATAATTATTTCCTGTGGTAGGGTACACTATAACCCTGTAATATAATACGTGGTCCAATTTAAAAATTATAGGTCAATATTAAGGTCCGATACCGTGACGTTAGTTAACATAGAAAAGTGTCTTCGTATTTCCTTGTTTTAATGCACTATTTAAAATATACATAGTGTACCCCCTAATTGACCTATAATTATTTCCTGTGGTAGGGTACACTATTACCCTGTAATATAATACCTATTCCAATTTAAATATTATGGGTCAATATTAAGGTCTGATATTGCGCCTTGTGTTAGTTAACCATTGAAAGATGTCTTTGAATTTTTAAAGCATTTTAGAACGCTTATTTCTTCATTTTAAGCATCTCAGAACACTCTATTTCACATAGGCATACATAGTAAAATTTAGGGTCACGCTGTGTACCCCCTAAATGACCTATAATTATATCCTGTGGTAGGGTACACTATTACCCTGTAATATAATACGTGGTCCAATTTAAAAATTATAGGTCAATATTAAGGTCCGATACCGTGCCGTTAGTTAACATAGAAAAATGTCTTTGAATTTTTAAAGCATTTTAGAACGCTTATTTCCTCATTTTAAGCTTCTCAGAACACTTTATTTCGCATAGGCATACATAGTAAACTTTAGGGTCACGCTGTGTACCCCCTAATTGACCTATAATTATTTCCTTTGGTGGGGTACACTATTACCCTGTAATATAATACCTGGTCCAATTTAAATATTATGGGTCAATATTAAGGTCTGATATTGCGCCTTGCGTTAGTTAACCATTGAAAGATGTCTTTGAATTTTTAAAGCATTTTAGAACGCTTATTTCTTCATTTTAAGCTTCTCAGAACACTCTATTTCGCATAGGCATACATAGTAAAATTTAGGGTCACGCTGTGTACCCCCTAAATGACCTATAATTATTTCCTGTGGTAGGGTACACTATTACCCTCTAATATAATACGTGGTCCAATTTAAAAATTATAAGTCAATATTAAGGTTCGATACCGTACCGTTAGTTAACATAGAAAAATGTCTTTGAATTTTTAAAGCATTTTAGAACGCTTATTTCCTCATTTTAAGCTTCTCAGAACACTTTATTTCGCATAGGCATACATAGTAAACTTTAGGGTCTCTCTGTGTACCCCCTAATTGACCTATAATTATTTCCTGTGGTAGGGTACACTATAACCCTGTAATATAATACGTGGTCCAATTTAAAAATTATAGGTCAATATTAAGGTCCGATACCGTGCCGTTAGTTAACATAGAAAAGTGTCTTCGTATTTCCTTGTTTTAATGCACTATTTAAAATATACATAGTGTACCCCCTAATTGACCTATAATTATTTCCTGTGGTAGGGTACACTATAACCCTGTAATATAATACCTGGTCCAATTTAAATATTATGGGTCAATATTAAGGTCTGATATTGCGCCTTGCGTTAGTTAACCATTGAAAGATGTCTTTGAATTTTTAAAGCATTTTAGAACGCTTATTTCTTCATTTTAAGCTTCTCAGAACACTCTATTTCGCATAGGCATACATAGTAAATTTTAGGGTCACGCTGTGTACCACCTAATTGACCTATAATTATTTCCTGTGGTAGGGTACACTATTACCCTATAATATAATACGTGGTCCAATTTAAAAAATATAGGTCAATATTAAGGTCCGATACCGTGCCGTTAGTTAACATAGAAAAGTGTCTTCGTATTTCTTGTTTTAATGCACTATTTAAAATATACATAGTGTACCCCCTAATTGACCTATAATTATTTCCTGGGGTAGGGTACACTATTACCCTGTAATATAATACCTGGTCCAATTTAAATATTATGGGTCAATATTAAGGTCTGATATTGCGCCTTGCGCTAGTTAACCATTGAAAGATGTCTTTGAATTTTTAAAGCATTTTAGAACGTTTATTTCTTCATTTTAAGCTTCTCAGAACACTCTATTTCGCATAGGCATACATAGTAAACTTTAGGGTCACGCTGTGTACCCCCTAATTGACCTATAATTATTTCTTGTGGTAGGGTACACTATTACCCTATAATATAATACGTGGTCCAATTTAAAAATTATAGGTCAATATTAAGGTCCGATACCGTGCCGTTAGTTAACATAGAAAAGTGTCTTTGAATTTTTAAAGCATTTTAGAACGCTTATTTCCTCATTTTAAGCTTCTCAGAACACTTTATTTCGCATAGGCATACATAGTAAACTTTAGGGTCACACTGTGTACCCCCTAATTGACCTATAATTATTTCCTGTGGTAGGGTACACTATTACCATGTAATATAATACGTGGTCCAATTTAAAAATTATAGGTCAATATTAAGTTCCGATACCGTGCCGTTAGTTAACATAGAAAAGTGTCTTCGTATTTCCTTGTTTTAATGCACTATTTAAAATATACATAGTGTACCCCCTAATTGACCTATAATTATTTCCTGTGGTAGGGTGCACTATTACCCTGTAATATAATACCTGGTCCAATTCAAATATTATGGGTCAATATTAAGGTCTGATATTGCGCCTTGCGTTAGTTAACCATTGAAAGATGTCTTTGAATTTTTAAAGCATTTTAGAACGCTTATTTCTTCATTTTAAGCATCTCAGAACACTCTATTTCACATAGGCATACATAGTAAAATTTAGGGTCACGCTGTGTACCCCCTAAATGACCTATAATTATATCCTGTGGTAGGGTACACTATTACCCTGTAATATAATACGTGGTCCAATTTAAAAATTATAGGTCAATATTAAGGTCCGATACCGTGCCGTTAGTTAACATAGAAAAATGTCTTTGAATTTTTAAAGCATTTTAGAACGCTTATTTCCTCATTTTAAGCTTCTCAGAACACTTTATTTCGCATAGGCATACATAGTAAACTTTAGGGTCACGCTGTGTACCCCCTAATTGACCTATAATTATTTCCTTTGGTGGGGTACACTATTACCCTGTAATATAATACCTGGTCCAATTTAAATATTATGGGTCAATATTAAGGTCTGATATTGCGCCTTGCGTTAGTTAACCATTGAAAGATGTCTTTGAATTTTTAAAGCATTTTAGAACGCTTATTTCTTCATTTTAAGCTTCTCAGAGCACTCTATTTCGCATAGGCATACATAGTAAAATTTAGGGTCACGCTGCGTACCCCCTAAATGACCTATAATTATTTCCTGTGGTAGGGCACACTATTACCTTGTAATATAATACGTGGTCCAATTTAAAAATTATAGGTCTATATTAAGTTCCGATACCGTGCCGTTAGTTAACATTGAAAAATGTCTTCGTATTTCCTTGTTTTAATGCACTATTTAAAATATACATAGTGTACCCCCTAATTGACCTATAATTATTTCCTGTGGTAGGGTACACTATTACCCTGTAATACAATACCTGGTTCAATTTAAATATTATGGGTCAATATTAAGGTTTGATATTGCGCCTTGCGTTAGTTAACCATTGAAAGATGTCTTTGAATTTTTAAAGCATTTTAGAACGCTTATTTCTTCATTTTAAGCTTCTCAGAACACTCTATTTCGCATAGGCATACATAGTAAAATTTAGGGTCACGCTGTGTACCCCCTAAATGACCTATAATTATTTCCTGTGGTAGGGTACACTATTACCCTCTAATATAATACGTGGTCCAATTTAAAAATTATAAGTCAATATTAAGGTCCGATACCGTACCGTTAGTTAACATAGAAAAATGTCTTTGAATTTTTAAAGCATTTTAGAACGCTTATTTCCTCATTTTAAGCTTCTCAGAACACTTTATTTCGCATAGGCATACATAGTAAACTTTAGGGTCTCTCTGTGTACCCCCTAATTGACCTATAATTATTTCCTGTGGTAGGGTACACTATAACCCTGTAATATAATACGTGGTCCAATTTAAAAATTATAGGTCAATATTAAGGTCCGATACCGTGCCGTTAGTTAACATAGAAAAGTGTTTTCGTATTTCCTTGTTTTAATGCACTATTTAAAATATACATAGTGTACCCCCTAATTGAGCTATAATTATTTCCTGTGGTAGGGTACACTATAACCCTGTAATATAATACCTGGTCCAATTTAAATATTATGGGTCAATATTAAGGTCTGATATTGCGCCTTGCGTTAGTTAACCATTGAAAGATGTCTTTGAATTTTTAAAGCATTTTAGAACGCTTATTTCTTCATTTTAAGCTACTCAGAACACTCTATTTCGCATAGGCATACATAGTAAATTTTAGGGTCACGCTGTGTACCACCTAATTGACCTATAATTATTTCCTGTGGTAAGGTACACTATTACCCTGTAATATAATACGTGGTACAATTTAAAAATTATAGGTCAATATTAAGGTCCGATACCGTGCCGTTAGTTAACATAGAAAAGTGTCTTCGTATTTCCTTGTTTTAATGCACTATTTAAAATATACATAGTGTACCCCCTAATTGACCTATAATTATTTCCTGTGGTAGGGTACACTATTACCCTGTAATATAATACCTGGTCCAATTTAAATATTATGGGTCAATATTAAGGTCTGATATTGCGCCTTGCGCTAGTTAACCATTGAAAGATGTCTTTGAATTTTTAAAGCATTTTAGAACGCTTATTTCTTCATTTTAAGCTTCTCAGAACACTCTATTTCGCATAGGCATACATAGTAAAATTTAGGGTCACGCTGTGTACCCCCTAAATGACCTATAATTATTTCCTGTGGTAGGGTACACTATTACCCTCTAATATAATACGTGGTCCAATTTAAAAATTATAAGTCAATATTAAGGTTCGATACCGTACCGTTAGTTAACATAGAAAAATGTCTTTGAATTTTTAAAGCATTTTAGAACGCTTATTTCCTCATTTTAAGCTTCTCAGAACACTTTATTTCGCATAGGCATACATAGTAAACTTTAGGGTCTCTCTGTGTACCCCCTAATTGACCTATAATTATTTCCTGTGGTAGGGTACACTATAACCCTGTAATATAATACGTGGTCCAATTTAAAAATTATAGGTCAATATTAAGGTCCGATACCGTGCCGTTAGTTAACATAGAAAAGTGTCTTCGTATTTCCTTGTTTTAATGCACTATTTAAAATATACATAGTGTACCCCCTAATTGACCTATAATTATTTCCTGTGGTAGGGTACACTATAACCCTGTAATATAATACCTGGTCCAATTTAAATATTATGGGTCAATATTAAGGTCTGATATTGCGCCTTGCGTTAGTTAACCATTGAAAGATGTCTTTGAATTTTTAAAGCATTTTAGAACGCTTATTTCTTCATTTTAAGCTTCTCAGAACACTCTATTTCGCATAGGCATACATAGTAAATTTTAGGGTCACGCTGTGTACCACCTAATTGACCTATAATTATTTCCTGTGGTAGGGTACACTATTACCCTATAATATAATACGTGGTCCAATTTAAAAAATATAGGTCAATATTAAGGTCCGATACCGTGCCGTTAGTTAACATAGAAAAGTGTCTTCGTATTTCTTGTTTTAATGCACTATTTAAAATATACATAGTGTACCCCCTAATTGACCTATAATTATTTCCTGGGGTAGGGTACACTATTACCCTGTAATATAATACCTGGTCCAATTTAAATATTATGGGTCAATATTAAGGTCTGATATTGCGCCTTGCGCTAGTTAACCATTGAAAGATGTCTTTGAATTTTTAAAGCATTTTAGAACGTTTATTTCTTCATTTTAAGCTTCTCAGAACACTCTATTTCGCATAGGCATACATAGTAAACTTTAGGGTCACGCTGTGTACCCCCTAATTGACCTATAATTATTTCTTGTGGTAGGGTACACTATTACCCTATAATATAATACGTGGTCCAATTTAAAAATTATAGGTCAATATTAAGGTCCGATACCGTGCCGTTAGTTAACATAGAAAAGTGTCTTTGAATTTTTAAAGCATTTTAGAACGCTTATTTCCTCATTTTAAGCTTCTCAGAACACTTTATTTCGCATAGGCATACATAGTAAACTTTAGGGTCACACTGTGTACCCCCTAATTGACCTATAATTATTTCCTGTGGTAGGGTACACTATTACCATGTAATATAATACGTGGTCCAATTTAAAAATTATAGGTCAATATTAAGTTCCGATACCGTGCCGTTAGTTAACATAGAAAAGTGTCTTCGTATTTCCTTGTTTTAATGCACTATTTAAAATATACATAGTGTACCCCCTAATTGACCTATAATTATTTCCTGTGGTAGGGTGCACTATTACCCTGTAATATAATACCTGGTCCAATTCAAATATTATGGGTCAATATTAAGGTCTGATATTGCGCCTTGCGTTAGTTAACCATTGAAAGATGTCTTTAAATTTTTAAAGCATTTTAGAACGCTAATTTCTTCATTTTAAGCTTCTCAGAACACTCTATTTCGCATAAGCATACATAGTAAATTTTAGGGTCACGCTGTGTACCCCCTAAATGACCTATAATTATTTCCTGTGGTAGGGTACACTATTACACTGTAATATAATACGTGGTCCAATTTAAAAATTATAGGTCAATATTAAGGTCCGATACCGTGCCGTTAGTTAACATTGAAAAATGTCTTTGAATTTTTAAAGCATTTTAGAACGCTTATTTCCTCATTTTAAGCTTCTCAGAACACTTTATTTCGCATAGGCATACATAGTAAACTTTAGGGTCACGCTGTGTACCCCCTAATTGACCTATAATTATTTCCTGTGGTAGGATACACTATAACCCTGTAATATAATACGTGGTCCAATTTAAAAATTATAGGTAAATATTAAGGTCCGATACCGTGCCGTTAGTTAACATAGAAAAGTGTCTTCGTATTTCCTTGTTTTAATGCACTATTTAAAATATACATAGTGTACCCCCTAATTGACCTATAATTATTTCCTGTGGTAGGGTACACTATTACCCTGTAATATAATACATTGTCCAATTTAAATATTATGGGTCAATATTAAGGTCTGATATTGCGCCTTGCGTTAGTTAACCATTGAAAGATGTCTTTGAATTTTTAAAGTATTTTAGAACGCTTATTTCCTCATTTTAAGCTTCTCAGAACACTTTATTTCGCATAGGCATACATAGTAAACTTTAGGGTCACGCTGTGTACCCCCTAATTGACCTATAATTATTTCCTTTGGAAGGGTACACTATTACCCTGTAATATAATACCTGGTCCAATTTAAATATTATGGGTCAATATTAAGGTCTGATATTGCGCCTTGCGTTATTTAACCATTGAAAGATGTCTTTGAATTTTTAAAGCATTTTAGAACGCTTATTTCTTCATTTTAAGCTTCTCAGAACACTCTATTTCGCATAGGCATACATAGTAAAATTTAGGGTCACGCTGTGTACCCCCTAAATGACCTATAATTATTTCCTGTGGTAGGGTACACTATTACCCTGTAATACAATACCCGGTTCAATTTAAATATTATGGGTCAATATTAAGGTTTGATATTGCGCCTTGCGTTAGTTAACCATTGAAAGATGTCTGAATTTTTAAAGCATTTTAGAACGCTTATTTCTTCATTTTAAGCTTCTCAGAACACTTTATTTCGCATAGGCATACATAGTAAACTTTAGGGTCACTCTGCGTACCCCCTAATTGACCTAGAATTATTTCCTGTGGTAGGGTACACTATAACCCTGTAATATAATACGTGGTCCAATTTAAAAATTATAGGTCAATATTAAGGTCCGATACCGTGCCGTTAGTTAACATAGAAAAGTGTCTTCGTATTTCCTTGTTTTAATGCACTATTTAAAATATACATAGTGTACCCCCTAAATGACCTATAATTATTTCCTGTGGTAGGGTACACTATAACCCTGTAATATAATACGTGGTCCAATTTAAAAATTATAGGTCAATATTAAGGTCCGATACCGTGCCGTTAGTTAACATTGAAAAATGTCTTCGTATTTCCTTGTTTTAATGCACTATTTAAAATATACATAGTGTACCCCCTAATTGACCTATAATTATTTCCTGTGGTAGGGTACACTATTACCCTGTAATACAATACCTGGTTAATTTAAATATTATGGGTCAATATTAAGGTTTGATATTGCGCCTTGCGTTAGTTAACCATTGAAAGATGTCTTTGAATTTTTAAAGCATTTTAGAACACTTATTTCTTCATTTTAAGCTTCTCAGAACACTTTATTTCGCATAGGCATACATAGTAAACTTTAGGGTCACGCTGTGTACCCCCTAATTGACCTATAATTATTTCCTGTGGTAGGGTACACTATTACCCTGTAATATAATACCTGGTCCAATTTAAATATTATGGGTCAATATTAAGGTCTGATATTGCGCCTTGCGTTAGTTAACCATTGAAAGATGTCTTTGAATTTTTAAAGCATTTTAGAACGCTTATTTCTTCATTTTAAGCATCTCAGAACACTCTATTTCGCATAGGCATATATAGTAAACTTTAGGGTCACTCTGTGTACCCCCTAATTGACCTATAATTATTTCCTGTGGTAGGGTACACTATAACCCTGTAATATAATACGTGGTCAAATTTAAAAATTATAGGTCAATATTAAGGTCCGTAACCGTGCCGTTAGTTAACATAGAAAAGTGTCTTCGTATTTCCTTGTTTTAATGCACTATTTAAAATATACATAGTGTACCCCCTAATTGACCTATAATTATTTCCTGTGGTAGGGTACACTATTACCCTGTAATATAATACCTGGTCCAATTTAAATATTATGGGTCAATATTAAGGTCTGATATTGCGCCTTGCGCTAGTTAACCATTGAAAGATGTCTTTGAATTTTTAAAGCATTTTAGAACGCTTATTTCTTCATTTTAAGCTTCTCAGAACACTCTATTTCGCATAAGCATACATAGTAAAATTTAGGGTCACGCTGTGTACCCCCTAAATGACCTATAATTATTTCCTGTAGTAGGGTACACTATTACCCTGTAATATAATACGTGGTCCAATTTAAAAATTATAGGTCAATATTAAGGTCCGATACCGTGCCGTTAGTTAACATTGAAAAATGTCTTTGAATTTTTAAAGCATTTTAGAATGCTTATTTCCTCATTTTAAGCTTCTCAGAACACTTTATTTCTCATAGGCATACATAGTAAACTTTAGGGTCTCTCTGTGTACCCCCTAATTGACCTATAATTATTTCCTGTGGTAGGGTACACTATAACCCTGTAATATAATACGTGGTCCAATTTAAAAATTATAGGTCAATATTAAGGTCCGATACCGTGACGTTAGTTAACATAGAAAAGTGTCTTCGTATTTCCTTGTTTTAATGCACTATTTAAAATATACATAGTGTACCCCCTAATTGACCTATAATTATTTCCTGTGGTAGGGTACACTATTACCCTGTAATATAATACCTATTCCAATTTAAATATTATGGGTCAATATTAAGGTCTGATATTGCGCCTTGCGTTAGTTAACCATTGAAAGATGTCTTTGAATTTTTAAAGCATTTTAGAACGCTTATTTCTTCATTTTAAGCATCTCAGAACACTCTATTTCACATAGGCATACATAGTAAAATTTAGGGTCACGCTGTGTACCCCCTAAATGACCTATAATTATATCCTGTGGTAGGGTACACTATTACCCTGTAATATAATACGTGGTCCAATTTAAAAATTATAGGTCAATATTAAGGTCCGATACCGTGCCGTTAGTTAACATAGAAAAATGTCTTTGAATTTTTAAAGCATTTTAGAACGCTTATTTCCTCATTTTAAGCTTCTCAGAACACTTTATTTCGCATAGGCATACATAGTAAACTTTAGGGTCACGCTGTGTACCCCCTAATTGACCTATAATTATTTCCTTTGGTGGGGTACACTATTACCCTGTAATATAATACCTGGTCCAATTTAAATATTATGGGTCAATATTAAGGTCTGATATTGCGCCTTGCGTTAGTTAACCATTGAAAGATGTCTTTGAATTTTTAAAGCATTTTAGAACGCTTATTTCTTCATTTTAAGCTT
The DNA here is from genome assembly GCF_982258835.1 of Parasteatoda tepidariorum. Taxonomy (NCBI): domain Eukaryota; kingdom Metazoa; phylum Arthropoda; class Arachnida; order Araneae; family Theridiidae; genus Parasteatoda; species Parasteatoda tepidariorum. The sequence goes on from NW_028257440.1 coordinate 166,992, forward strand.
CTCAGAACACTCTATTTCGCATAGGCATACATAGTAAAATTTAGGGTCACGCTGTGTACCCCCTAAATGACCTATAATTATTTCCTGTGGTAGGGTACACTATTACCCTCTAATATAATACGTGGTCCAATTTAAAAATTATAAGTCAATATTAAGGTTCGATACCGTACCGTTAGTTAACATAGAAAAATGTCTTTGAATTTTTAAAGCATTTTAGAACGCTTATTTCCTCATTTTAAGCTTCTCAGAACACTTTATTTCGCATAGGCATACATAGTAAACTTTAGGGTCTCTCTGTGTACCCCCTAATTGACCTATAATTATTTCCTGTGGTAGGGTACACTATAACCCTGTAATATAATACGTGGTCCAATTTAAAAATTATAGGTCAATATTAAGGTCCGATACCGTGCCGTTAGTTAACATAGAAAAGTGTCTTCGTATTTCCTTGTTTTAATGCACTATTTAAAATATACATAGTGTACCCCCTAATTGACCTATAATTATTTCCTGTGGTAGGGTACACTATAACCCTGTAATATAATACCTGGTCCAATTTAAATATTATGGGTCAATATTAAGGTCTGATATTGCGCCTTGCGTTAGTTAACCATTGAAAGATGTCTTTGAATTTTTAAAGCATTTTAGAACGCTTATTTCTTCATTTTAAGCTTCTCAGAACACTCTATTTCGCATAGGCATACATAGTAAATTTTAGGGTCACGCTGTGTACCACCTAATTGACCTATAATTATTTCCTGTGGTAGGGTACACTATTACCCTATAATATAATACGTGGTCCAATTTAAAAAATATAGGTCAATATTAAGGTCCGATACCGTGCCGTTAGTTAACATAGAAAAGTGTCTTCGTATTTCTTGTTTTAATGCACTATTTAAAATATACATAGTGTACCCCCTAATTGACCTATAATTATTTCCTGGGGTAGGGTACACTATTACCCTGTAATATAATACCTGGTCCAATTTAAATATTATGGGTCAATATTAAGGTCTGATATTGCGCCTTGCGCTAGTTAACCATTGAAAGATGTCTTTGAATTTTTAAAGCATTTTAGAACGTTTATTTCTTCATTTTAAGCTTCTCAGAACACTCTATTTCGCATAGGCATACATAGTAAACTTTAGGGTCACGCTGTGTACCCCCTAATTGACCTATAATTATTTCTTGTGGTAGGGTACACTATTACCCTATAATATAATACGTGGTCCAATTTAAAAATTATAGGTCAATATTAAGGTCCGATACCGTGCCGTTAGTTAACATAGAAAAGTGTCTTTGAATTTTTAAAGCATTTTAGAACGCTTATTTCCTCATTTTAAGCTTCTCAGAACACTTTATTTCGCATAGGCATACATAGTAAACTTTAGGGTCACACTGTGTACCCCCTAATTGACCTATAATTATTTCCTGTGGTAGGGTACACTATTACCATGTAATATAATACGTGGTCCAATTTAAAAATTATAGGTCAATATTAAGTTCCGATACCGTGCCGTTAGTTAACATAGAAAAGTGTCTTCGTATTTCCTTGTTTTAATGCACTATTTAAAATATACATAGTGTACCCCCTAATTGACCTATAATTATTTCCTGTGGTAGGGTGCACTATTACCCTGTAATATAATACCTGGTCCAATTCAAATATTATGGGTCAATATTAAGGTCTGATATTGCGCCTTGCGTTAGTTAACCATTGAAAGATGTCTTTGAATTTTTAAAGCATTTTAGAACGCTTATTTCTTCATTTTAAGCATCTCAGAACACTCTATTTCACATAGGCATACATAGTAAAATTTAGGGTCACGCTGTGTACCCCCTAAATGACCTATAATTATATCCTGTGGTAGGGTACACTATTACCCTGTAATATAATACGTGGTCCAATTTAAAAATTATAGGTCAATATTAAGGTCCGATACCGTGCCGTTAGTTAACATAGAAAAATGTCTTTGAATTTTTAAAGCATTTTAGAACGCTTATTTCCTCATTTTAAGCTTCTCAGAACACTTTATTTCGCATAGGCATACATAGTAAACTTTAGGGTCACGCTGTGTACCCCCTGATTGACCTATAATTATTTCCTTTGGTGGGGTACACTATTACCCTGTAATATAATACCTGGTCCAATTTAAATATTATGGGTCAATATTAAGGTCTGATATTGCGCCTTGCGTTAGTTAACCATTGAAAGATGTCTTTGAATTTTTAAAGCATTTTAGAACGCTTATTTCTTCATTTTAAGCTTCTCAGAGCACTCTATTTCGCATAGGCATACATAGTAAAATTTAGGGTCACGCTGCGTACCCCCTAAATGACCTATAATTATTTCCTGTGGTAGGGCACACTATTACCTTGTAATATAATACGTGGTCCAATTTAAAAATTATAGGTCTATATTAAGTTCCGATACCGTGCCGTTAGTTAACATTGAAAAATGTCTTCGTATTTCCTTGTTTTAATGCACTATTTAAAATATACATAGTGTACCCCCTAATTGACCTATAATTATTTCCTGTGGTAGGGTACACTATTACCCTGTAATACAATACCTGGTTCAATTTAAATATTATGGGTCAATATTAAGGTTTGATATTGCGCCTTGCGTTAGTTAACCATTGAAAGATGTCTTTGAATTTTTAAAGCATTTTAGAACGCTTATTTCTTCATTTTAAGCTTCTCAGAACACTCTATTTCGCATAGGCATACATAGTAAAATTTAGGGTCACGCTGTGTACCCCCTAAATGACCTATAATTATTTCCTGTGGTAGGGTACACTATTACCCTCTAATATAATACGTGGTCCAATTTAAAAATTATAAGTCAATATTAAGGTCCGATACCGTACCGTTAGTTAACATAGAAAAATGTCTTTGAATTTTTAAAGCATTTTAGAGCGCTTATTTCCTCATTTTAAGCTTCTCAGAACACTTTATTTCGCATAGGCATACATAGTAAACTTTAGGGTCTCTCTGTGTACCCCCTAATTGACCTATAATTATTTCCTGTGGTAGGGTACACTATAACCCTGTAATATAATACGTGGTCCAATTTAAAAATTATAGGTCAATATTAAGGTCCGATACCGTGCCGTTAGTTAACATAGAAAAGTGTTTTCGTATTTCCTTGTTTTAATGCACTATTTAAAATATACATAGTGTACCCCCTAATTGACCTATAATTATTTCCTGTGGTAGGGTACACTATAACCCTGTAATATAATACCTGGTCCAATTTAAATATTATGGGTCAATATTAAGGTCTGATATTGCGCCTTGCGTTAGTTAACCATTGAAAGATGTCTTTGAATTTTTAAAGCATTTTAGAACGCTTATTTCTTCATTTTAAGCTTCTCAGAACACTCTATTTCGCATAGGCATACATAGTAAATTTTAGGGTCACGCTGTGTACCACCTAATTGACCTATAATTATTTCCTGTGGTAAGGTACACTATTACCCTGTAATATAATACGTGGTACAATTTAAAAATTATAGGTCAATATTAAGGTCCGATACCGTGCCGTTAGTTAACATAGAAAAGTGTCTTCGTATTTCCTTGTTTTAATGCACTATTTAAAATATACATAGTGTACCCCCTAATTGACCTATAATTATTTCCTGTGGTAGGGTACACTATTACCCTGTAATATAATACCTGGTCCAATTTAAATATTATGGGTCAATATTAAGGTCTGATATTGCGCCTTGCGCTAGTTAACCATTGAAAGATGTCTTTGAATTTTTAAAGCATTTTAGAACGCTTATTTCTTCATTTTAAGCTTCTCAGAACACTCTATTTCGCATAAGCATACATAGTAAAATTTAGGGTCACGCTGTGTACCCCCTAAATGACCTATAATTATTTCCTGTAGTAGGGTACACTATTACCCTGTAATATAATACGTGGTCCAATTTAAAAATTATAGGTCAATATTAAGGTCCGATACCGTGCCGTTAGTTAACATTGAAAAATGTCTTTGAATTTTTAAAGCATTTTAGAATGCTTATTTCCTCATTTTAAGCTTCTCAGAACACTTTATTTCTCATAGGCATACATAGTAAACTTTAGGGTCTCTCTGTGTACCCCCTAATTGACCTATAATTATTTCCTGTGGTAGGGTACACTATAACCCTGTAATATAATACGTGGTCCAATTTAAAAATTATAGGTCAATATTAAGGTCCGATACCGTGACGTTAGTTAACATAGAAAAGTGTCTTCGTATTTCCTTGTTTTAATGCACTATTTAAAATATACATAGTGTACCCCCTAATTGACCTATAATTATTTCCTGTGGTAGGGTACACTATTACCCTGTAATATAATACCTATTCCAATTTAAATATTATGGGTCAATATTAAGGTCTGATATTGCGCCTTGCGTTAGTTAACCATTGAAAGATGTCTTTGAATTTTTAAAGCATTTTAGAACGCTTATTTCTTCATTTTAAGCATCTCAGAACACTCTATTTCACATAGGCATACATAGTAAAATTTAGGGTCACGCTGTGTACCCCCTAAATGACCTATAATTATATCCTGTGGTAGGGTACACTATTACCCTGTAATATAATACGTGGTCCAATTTAAAAATTATAGGTCAATATTAAGGTCCGATACCGTGCCGTTAGTTAACATAGAAAAATGTCTTTGAATTTTTAAAGCATTTTAGAACGCTTATTTCCTCATTTTAAGCTTCTCAGAACACTTTATTTCGCATAGGCATACATAGTAAACTTTAGGGTCACGCTGTGTACCCCCTAATTGACCTATAATTATTTCCTTTGGTGGGGTACACTATTACCCTGTAATATAATACCTGGTCCAATTTAAATATTATGGGTCAATATTAAGGTCTGATATTGCGCCTTGCGTTAGTTAACCATTGAAAGATGTCTTTGAATTTTTAAAGCATTTTAGAACGCTTATTTCTTCATTTTAAGCTTCTCAGAACACTCTATTTCGCATAGGCATACATAGTAAAATTTAGGGTCACGCTGTGTACCCCCTAAATGACCTATAATTATTTCCTGTGGTAGGGTACACTATTACCCTCTAATATAATACGTGGTCCAATTTAAAACTTATAAGTCAATATTAAGGTTCGATACCGTACCGTTAGTTAACATAGAAAAATGTCTTTGAATTTTTAAAGCATTTTAGAACGCTTATTTCCTCATTTTAAGCTTCTCAGAACACTTTATTTCGCATAGGCATACATAGTAAACTTTAGGGTCTCTCTGTGTACCCCCTAATTGACCTATAATTATTTCCTGTGGTAGGGTACACTATAACCCTGTAATATAATACGTGGTCCAATTTAAAAATTATAGGTCAATATTAAGGTCCGATACCGTGCCGTTAGTTAACATAGAAAAGTGTCTTCGTATTTCCTTGTTTTAATGCACTATTTAAAATATACATAGTGTACCCCCTAATTGACCTATAATTATTTCCTGTGGTAGGGTACACTATAACCCTGTAATATAATACCTGGTCCAATTTAAATATTATGGGTCAATATTAAGGTCTGATATTGCGCCTTGCGTTAGTTAACCATTGAAAGATGTCTTTGAATTTTTAAAGCATTTTAGAACGCTTATTTCTTCATTTTAAGCTTCTCAGAACACTCTATTTCGCATAGGCATACATAGTAAATTTTAGGGTCACGCTGTGTACCACCTAATTGACCTATAATTATTTCCTGTGGTAGGGTACACTATTACCCTATAATATAATACGTGGTCCAATTTAAAAAATATAGGTCAATATTAAGGTCCGATACCGTGCCGTTAGTTAACATAGAAAAGTGTCTTCGTATTTCTTGTTTTAATGCACTATTTAAAATATACATAGTGTACCCCCTAATTGACCTATAATTATTTCCTGGGGTAGGGTACACTATTACCCTGTAATATAATACCTGGTCCAATTTAAATATTATGGGTCAATATTAAGGTCTGATATTGCGCCTTGCGCTAGTTAACCATTGAAAGATGTCTTTGAATTTTTAAAGCATTTTAGAACGTTTATTTCTTCATTTTAAGCTTCTCAGAACACTCTATTTCGCATAGGCATACATAGTAAACTTTAGGGTCACGCTGTGTACCCCCTAATTGACCTATAATTATTTCTTGTGGTAGGGTACACTATTACCCTATAATATAATACGTGGTCCAATTTAAAAATTATAGGTCAATATTAAGGTCCGATACCGTGCCGTTAGTTAACATAGAAAAGTGTCTTTGAATTTTTAAAGCATTTTAGAACGCTTATTTCCTCATTTTAAGCTTCTCAGAACACTTTATTTCGCATAGGCATACATAGTAAACTTTAGGGTCACACTGTGTACCCCCTAATTGACCTATAATTATTTCCTGTGGTAGGGTACACTATTACCATGTAATATAATACGTGGTCCAATTTAAAAATTATAGGTCAATATTAAGTTCCGATACCGTGCCGTTAGTTAACATAGAAAAGTGTCTTCGTATTTCCTTGTTTTAATGCACTATTTAAAATATACATAGTGTACCCCCTAATTGACCTATAATTATTTCCTGTGGTAGGGTGCACTATTACCCTGTAATATAATACCTGGTCCAATTCAAATATTATGGGTCAATATTAAGGTCTGATATTGCGCCTTGCGTTAGTTAACCATTGAAAGATGTCTTTAAATTTTTAAAGCATTTTAGAACGCTAATTTCTTCATTTTAAGCTTCTCAGAACACTCTATTTCGCATAAGCATACATAGTAAATTTTAGGGTCACGCTGTGTACCCCCTAAATGACCTATAATTATTTCCTGTGGTAGGGTACACTATTACACTGTAATATAATACGTGGTCCAATTTAAAAATTATAGGTCAATATTAAGGTCCGATACCGTGCCGTTAGTTAACATTGAAAAATGTCTTTGAATTTTTAAAGCATTTTAGAACGCTTATTTCCTCATTTTAAGCTTCTCAGAACACTTTATTTCGCATAGGCATACATAGTAAACTTTAGGGTCACGCTGTGTACCCCCTAATTGACCTATAATTATTTCCTGTGGTAGGATACACTATAACCCTGTAATATAATACGTGGTCCAATTTAAAAATTATAGGTAAATATTAAGGTCCGATACCGTGCCGTTAGTTAACATAGAAAAGTGTCTTCGTATTTCCTTGTTTTAATGCACTATTTAAAATATACATAGTGTACCCCCTAATTGACCTATAATTATTTCCTGTGGTAGGGTACACTATTACCCTGTAATATAATACATGGTCCAATTTAAATATTATGGGTCAATATTAAGGTCTGATATTGCGCCTTGCGTTAGTTAACCATTGAAAGATGTCTTTGAATTTTTAAAGTATTTTAGAACGCTTATTTCCTCATTTTAAGCTTCTCAGAACACTTTATTTCGCATAGGCATACATAGTAAACTTTAGGGTCACGCTGTGTACCCCCTTATTGACCTATAATTATTTCCTTTGGAAGGGTACACTATTACCCTGTAATATAATACCTGGTCCAATTTAAATATTATGGGTCAATATTAAGGTCTGATATTGCGCCTTGCGTTATTTAACCATTGAAAGATGTCTTTGAATTTTTAAAGCATTTTAGAACGCTTATTTCTTCATTTTAAGCTTCTCAGAACACTCTATTTCGCATAGGCATACATAGTAAAATTTAGGGTCACGCTGTGTACCCCCTAAATGACCTATAATTATTTCCTGTGGTAGGGTACACTATTACCCTGTAATACAATACCCGGTTCAATTTAAATATTATGGGTCAATATTAAGGTTTGATATTGCGCCTTGCGTTAGTTAACCATTGAAAGATGTCTGAATTTTTAAAGCATTTTAGAACGCTTATTTCTTCATTTTAAGCTTCTCAGAACACTTTATTTCGCATAGGCATACATAGTAAACTTTAGGGTCACTCTGCGTACCCCCTAATTGACCTAGAATTATTTCCTGTGGTAGGGTACACTATAACCCTGTAATATAATACGTGGTCCAATTTAAAAATTATAGGTCAATATTAAGGTCCGATACCGTGCCGTTAGTTAACATAGAAAAGTGTCTTCGTATTTCCTTGTTTTAATGCACTATTTAAAATATACATAGTGTACCCCCTAAATGACCTATAATTATTTCCTGTGGTAGGGTACACTATAACCCTGTAATATAATACGTGGTCCAATTTAAAAATTATAGGTCAATATTAAGGTCCGATACCGTGCCGTTAGTTAACATTGAAAAATGTCTTCGTATTTCCTTGTTTTAATGCACTATTTAAAATATACATAGTGTACCCCCTAATTGACCTATAATTATTTCCTGTGGTAGGGTACACTATTACCCTGTAATACAATACCTGGTTAATTTAAATATTATGGGTCAATATTAAGGTTTGATATTGCGCCTTGCGTTAGTTAACCATTGAAAGATGTCTTTGAATTTTTAAAGCATTTTAGAACACTTATTTCTTCATTTTAAGCTTCTCAGAACACTTTATTTCGCATAGGCATACATAGTAAACTTTAGGGTCACGCTGTGTACCCCCTAATTGACCTATAATTATTTCCTGTGGTAGGGTACACTATTACCCTGTAATATAATACCTGGTCCAATTTAAATATTATGGGTCAATATTAAGGTCTGATATTGCGCCTTGCGTTAGTTAACCATTGAAAGATGTCTTTGAATTTTTAAAGCATTTTAGAACGCTTATTTCTTCATTTTAAGCATCTCAGAACACTCTATTTCGCATAGGCATATATAGTAAACTTTAGGGTCACTCTGTGTACCCCCTAATTGACCTATAATTATTTCCTGTGGTAGGGTACACTATAACCCTGTAATATAATACGTGGTCAAATTTAAAAATTATAGGTCAATATTAAGGTCCGTAACCGTGCCGTTAGTTAACATAGAAAAGTGTCTTCGTATTTCCTTGTTTTAATGCACTATTTAAAATATACATAGTGTACCCCCTAATTGACCTATAATTATTTCCTGTGGTAGGGTACACTATTACCCTGTAATATAATACCTGGTCCAATTTAAATATTATGGGTCAATATTAAGGTCTGATATTGCGCCTTGCGCTAGTTAACCATTGAAAGATGTCTTTGAATTTTTAAAGCATTTTAGAACGCTTATTTCTTCATTTTAAGCTTCTCAGAACACTCTATTTCGCATAAGCATACATAGTAAAATTTAGGGTCACGCTGTGTACCCCCTAAATGACCTATAATTATTTCCTGTAGTAGGGTACACTATTACCCTGTAATATAATACGTGGTCCAATTTAAAAATTATAGGTCAATATTAAGGTCCGATACCGTGCCGTTAGTTAACATTGAAAAATGTCTTTGAATTTTTAAAGCATTTTAGAATGCTTATTTCCTCATTTTAAGCTTCTCAGAACACTTTATTTCTCATAGGCATACATAGTAAACTTTAGGGTCTCTCTGTGTACCCCCTAATTGACCTATAATTATTTCCTGTGGTAGGGTACACTATAACCCTGTAATATAATACGTGGTCCAATTTAAAAATGATAGGTCAATATTAAGGTCCGATACCGTGACGTTAGTTAACATAGAAAAGTGTCTTCGTATTTCCTTGTTTTAATGCACTATTTAAAATATACATAGTGTACCCCCTAATTGACCTATAATTATTTCCTGTGGTAGGGTACACTATTACCCTGTAATATAATACCTATTCCAATTTAAATATTATGGGTCAATATTAAGGTCTGATATTGCGCCTTGCGTTAGTTAACCATTGAAAGATGTCTTTGAATTTTTAAAGCATTTTAGAACGCTTATTTCTTCATTTTAAGCATCTCAGAACACTCTATTTCACATAGGCATACATAGTAAAATTTAGGGTCACGCTGTGTACCCCCTAAATGACCTATAATTATATCCTGTGGTAGGGTACACTATTACCCTGTAATATAATACGTGGTCCAATTTAAAAATTATAGGTCAATATTAAGGTCCGATACCGTGCCGTTAGTTAACATAGAAAAATGTCTTTGAATTTTTAAAGCATTTTAGAACGCTTATTTCCTCATTTTAAGCTTCTCAGAACACTTTATTTCGCATAGGCATACATAGTAAACTTTAGGGTCACGCTGTGTACCCCCTAATTGACCTATAATTATTTCCTTTGGTGGGGTACACTATTACCCTGTAATATAATACCTGGTCCAATTTAAATATTATGGGTCAATATTAAGGTCTGATATTGCGCCTTGCGTTAGTTAACCATTGAAAGATGTCTTTGAATTTTTAAAGCATTTTAGAACGCTTATTTCTTCATTTTAAGCTTCTCAGAACACTCTATTTCGCATAGGCATACATAGTAAAATTTAGGGTCACGCTGTGTACCCCCTAAATGACCTATAATTATTTCCTGTGGTAGGGTACACTATTACCCTCTAATATAATACGTGGTCCAATTTAAAAATTATAAGTCAATATTAAGGTTCGATACCGTACCGTTAGTTAACATAGAAAAATGTCTTTGAATTTTTAAAGCATTTTAGAATGCTTATTTCCTCATTTTAAGCTTCTCAGAACACTTTATTTCGCATAGGCATACATAGTAAACTTTAGGGTCTCTCTGTGTACCCCCTAATTGACCTATAATTATTTCCTGTGGTAGGGTACACTATAACCCTGTAATATAATACGTGGTCCAATTTAAAAATTATAGGTCAATATTAAGGTCCGATACCGTGCCGTTAGTTAACATAGAAAAGTGTCTTCGTATTTCCTTGTTTTAATGCACTATTTAAAATATACATAGTGTACCCCCTAATTGACCTATAATT